>NW_028139283.1:0-88701 GCF_965202585.1 Thalia democratica
TAGAGTTTAGACACAAAACACATAGGTGAAAGGCCTGATGGTGTATTGTACATAATGACATTTATGAAAACTACCTGAGTTAAACAAGGTCAAATCCAGTGGTTAACAAATATGCAAAAATTAAACTAGCCTGAGCCTGATCAAAACTGAAGAATTCCAAAATAAAGAATTATAACCTTATATCTTATTTTTTAATCTTTTAACACTAATCAATAGACTTTCATAAAGATTAAAAAAAACAACAAGGGTTGGCTAGAAATCAAAAGGAAATATACTATTTATTTTAGGAAGTTGAGTGTATGACAACACTTTAAATATAATAAATATTTTGAGCTGCTTAATATCCAAATTAATTATTTATATGATGCAGAATTTATTTTGTCAGACTAAAATAAAATACACATTCAGTATGCTGAAAATCTCAGTGCGTGAATAAAATTGATATTTCAAGAGTTGTAAAGGAGGTGCAAAAATCTTTAAGCTGGTAAATTATAGTACTGTACATTCTTTACATTTTTTTTATAAAATTGTCTGTTCAACCTAAAACTGTTGTTATGCTTAAGCATTCAAAAACACCAGCACCAGGACTGGAAATAATTTAACTTAACATAGTGACATTTTATTCAATCATTTCATTGATGCATTTATATTTAGTAATTTTCATGTAAATTTGTTTTTAGAGCAATCTAAACATTAAATTTTTTAAAGATAAAAAAAAAGAAAGTATGTAACATTACACATTTAACCGAACCAAAACTATTTTGTTTAAAAATATTATTGACAATGAGCTAGAGTTAACAATTGCCTAATAAAGTCTATTAAAAACTTGACAATTGATGTTAATTTGAATAAACATTCAGTGTATTTAATTTTGTTAGTTCAAGTAAAATAAGCTTTTGGCTATGATTACAGCAAATATTATCTGAACTACAGAAACTGCCATTAAAATAAATTAATATGTATGAAATAAATATTTTTCAATAATATAAACTCTCTTAAATTTTCTATTTTAGAATTCCATAAAATAATATATAAAACAAGTCTAACATACCTTTACAATTGAAGAAGAACAGTTTGCATCAAAATATGGAGAAGTTGAAAATATTTCAAAATAAGACATTTTTGGATTTTAAAATACCAGGGCAAAATTTTGCTAAAGCTTTGTTAATAATTAAAGAAACTAGCAACGAAGTTCTAAAATTTTTAAGGATTTTTTTAAATCATCAATCAAATAAACTACAATTTTTCTTTATTTAAAACTAAGTAAAAATAAAAAAATAAGTAAGCAGTTGCTGTCTATTTACAAAATATAAAAAATATGTGTTTAATTTATATCTTTTTTTTCGTCTTTTTAAAGTAACATTACAAAGTCGGTCGAAGTTCATCGACAATATGTTTTATAATGAAATTAATAATTAAATTCAATAATTACTAGAATTCGATTATTTTGTAAATCTAGCTGTTTTTTATGCTATAATTTCTAAAGCTTGGCTAGACCATCTAACAGGAAACTACAAACTGCGACCCGAGGGCTGCAGTCAAAGTTTTATTTTTACTTATTTAAATAAGTTATGCTAAAAATATAATTATCTATTTGAATTTTTTTTTCTAGAACTTTATTCTTATGCTTAATTTTCTTTTTCGTTTAAAACAGTAATAAAAAAAAATAATCTTAATCATCTTCGAAGTTTTCTTTTTTCTATTAGCTATCAGAAATTCCATTAGAAACCCATTTCATGAGCAAAAACTACTCAACAATGTTATTGTAAGTTAAAAAGAAAGTTTATTATTGTTGTTAATTTTTATATAACGACGAAAATAAAACCTCTCTAAGTATTTTGTCTTAGGACCTAGTGCACGGAAAAACCTTTCGGTTGTCGAATCCTTTACCACTTGGGTACCTTTTAACGTTTTGTCCAGGGCATAAAAATTTTTATCAACAAAGCTGCTAGCGTTTGGACTTAACGAATTAGTGACAAAAGTTTTTTTTTTTAGTTTGATAAAATTAGTTTATTTTGATTCTGTAGTCTATACTGAATTAATTTACAAATTGATTTAAAAAAATTACTTTTTGACAACTATGACTAATGCTGTTTTCAAATTTGAAACTAAAACCTTTCGCAAATTTAATCGTTTTAAGAATAATTATTCTTATCAAAACATTAAGGTTTAAAAAGAATTATTCAATAGAATGTTTCAGCATTTTAAACAAATTAAACATTGTTAAGTTCATTTTAACACGTTGAAATAATTTTTTTAAGTTTTACTTTATCAACTATAACAATGTGGTTAAATTTTTTAATGTTACTTGTATTTAAGTTGAATTTAAACACTTTTTTCTTTCGTACTTAAAACATAAATACTTACAGAAATAAAGTTAACTTTTATACCAAATACAACACTTGCCTGACTATTTTTTTTTCTTGTAATAATTTGATAACACAAAAATGAAGTTAAACTTAAAGTCTTACTTTGTTAAAAAATTATCAAAATTAAATTAAATAAAATTTTGAAAGAAAATTTTAATTTACAAGCCAATATTTAAAAACTACATTAAATAGTATTAACATTATATTAACATTAGTAGAATGTAAAGTTTTTTAGCACTACTTGCAAAACTAACACTTTTAGTTGATTTGACAAATGCAAATTACTTAAGTACTATATTTTAACATTAAAAAAAATAGTTTTTTGAATTATTGATTTTTAGCAACAAATTATTTTCCATTCACATGGAAAAATCACAACAAAAGTATACAGAAAGCCTACCTTCAACAACAAACTACTTAAACTTCCAATCATTTTGTAGTAAACGTAAAAAAATTGGTTTGATTAAGACTCTATACAGTAAAGCACAAAAAAATCTGTTCACCAGAATACTTAGCTGATGAAGTTAACAATATAAAGTCAATTTTTAAACTCAATGGGTATTCCGAAATGCTAAAAAAACCGAGTAATAAAGTCACAATCTACCAATTCAAATATAGCTAAACCTTATGGACCAGATAAATGCCCAATATTATTGAAACTTCCATATATTCGTGCTGAATCGAAATTAATTGAGAAGAAAATAGTGGATAAAACTAGTAAAACATATCACACGGTGAATCCTAGGGTTCTATTCATGTCCAAATCAATACTTCAACGTTCGGGAAAAGACCTAATGACACCTGAAGAAAAAAAGTTTTGTAGTTTACAAGTTTAAATGCTGCTGTGACAGCAGCTACATTGGTCAAACTTCTCGACACCTCACAACTAGAATAAAGGAACAATTTCCCAAAGGTATTCCTTCGTATATTAAAGACAAAAAAGACGAAAAGAGTATTGCAGTCAAAAATTTATTAAAAAATCTGCGATAGCAGAATACCTTGTGAATAGTCTAAGTTGTGGAAAAAAATTTGCATTATCTTATTTCAGTGTAATGCGAAAATGTTCAAGTACATTGGAATTAATTAGATTTGAAGCAATTTTGATACATTTAAATAAACTAAATTTATGTAAAAAGAAAGAATTTGACTACCTCTTAGCCTTATTTAGTTAAGACTATTTTGTGTTGATTTTTAAAGTTTTTGTTGATTATATTTTTGTTGATTACATTTACGTTTACTATTACGATTAGTTAATTAACTTTTAAAATTTTTGTATATATACTTGTTGTGTTTTATTGTATTTATTCAATTGTAATTTCGAAATATATTGGAAAGATAAAAATTGAGTATTCATTTATTCATTAAAAATTATAAAATTGTTATATAGTTTTAGTTTTGCTCATAAAGAAAAAGTTCATGATTTAAAGATGTTTAGAATACACGATACCACATTTTTTAACCAGGTTCAGTTTATTAAAGTTTTGATAATTTATTTTAAAAATAAATATTTTAACCACATGATTTACAACTAATCTTTTAAATGCAAAAAAGTAACATATCAAGTAATTTTTATCTTATTTTCAACCATTAGTTTTATTGTAAAAAAAGTAATTCCTTTGTTTTGCATTTTAGCTTACCTTTATAAGTGCTACTGAATTATGAAAGCATGCAACAAAAATAGCTATCACTGGGTTATAAAGGTTTCTATTTTTTTAATGTTAAACCTAGTTGGTTACTTTTTTTAAAAATAAATTAAAATAAAACTACCAATGAAAAATTAAATTTTCTTTATTTTCTCTTAAAGTTATTTTTGTTAAAGGTTATTTTTATTAATAAAAACTAATACGATTTAATTAAACTGTTAAAAGTTTAACAAAAAATTTTAAAATTATAGTTTAAAAAAACCTTACTTTAAGTTCTATCTAACTAAATTACTTTGTTTCGATGAGTTGATTCAAGTTATGTTTATATAAATCTGCATATAAATATTTTTAGATAGTTTTTGTTTTGATTACACATATTCTAATAGTTATAGTAAGTTCATTACATTTTGAGATAGTTAAAGTTATAAAGTAGTATTTTTGATTCATATTGAACCGTAAATTTTATAGCTAAATTTTATTAAGCTTTTTATACTTTAGTTTACTTGTGCTATTACCTATTCATTAAGAAATCAAAAAATTATTAAGCGTTTAAAAATTTAAAATTGTATCTTAAGCTTTTTTTTTTCTTTTCTCAAGTTTAAAATCTAATAAGAACTGTTTGTTTATCTTTAGAAACACAACTTAAGTAGGTTTTTAAGTCTTGTTGTAATTTATGTACCATGTTCAAAAAAAAAACACTTTAACTAGTTTTGTAAAAAAAATGGTAGGTAGACTATAATATTTAATTCCTTCTACAATAGACTATACAAAAATATTTTATCTATATTGAATTTAAATCTTTTAAAAATTAACAAAGATCTTGTTTCTTGTAAAATTGTATAAAATGAGTATTTTATTAAGTTAGTGTTTGTAAAAGTTCTTTATCAAATATAAATGACATTGTGTTTTGCAAAAAAAAAAAAGTTCTTGACAACTTCCTAGGTAATTTTGGTTTTAAATTATACGTTACTAGCTAGAAAAATTTGACTTACTTTCTGGCTTTTTAACTTTTGTGTTTAACACAAAACACAAATAAGAACTGCAAACTTTGTCATATAAAACCGCGATTTTCACATATAAGAAATGTGATCGAAACTTGCTTTGAATATGGTTGGGCAGTAGGTTGCATCTCCTGAAAACTAAAAAGATTTGAGTAGCACAATGATTTTTTTTTTCAGCGTGGGAAATTACACAAAAAACAACACAAAAAGTAATAGCTTCCTAGTTTTTACCACCGTGGCGCTTTTTACATTTTTCTGATTACAATCCCTATGTAAGTTGTACGGGAGCTTAAAATTCAACCTTCGAGTTTAAGCTGCAAATTTTTGTACACTAGAAGTCATTACAAACACATTATACGCGTTTAAAACGGTTTGAATAAAGTTTCACGGAGGCACTTCTTATTTTTCTTGAAAAAACTTAAAAACAACGAAAGAAAAATTACAGAAAACCAAAAAATGCCTCCATAAAATTTTCTTCGAATTGTCTTAAAACGCGTATATAGTGTTTTTGTGATGATTGCTACATGTAAAAAGTTTGCAGCTAAAAAATTGCGTCTCCGTGGTAAAAGCTATGTTTTATGTATTACTTTTTTGTGTTTTTTCTATGTAATTGCCCACGCTGAAAAAACTTTTATTTGGAAACTTATGGGTCGGGGATTATGCATTAACCATTTTTTGTATTTTCTTCATGAAAATCGCAGTAGAAATGACAACACTAGCGTCAGAATAATTTTTCACAGAAATAGGTTATAAAAGTTTTGGGTTATCGATTTAAAACTAGTTGCAGCAATTATTTTAACAGTAAATTAAAAAGATCCTTGTATCATTATTGTATTTTTTCATACAACTTAGTAAATAACCATTGAAATATATATTTTTTGTTTTATTTGAGTAAGCATTGATACTTTTTTTATTTAAAGAGACTAATATTATAGCACAAACTTCATAGTAGCTCTGTAACTGCAAACCTTAAAAATATTTATGTTTTATCTATGCCTTAATAGTTATATACTTTAACAATGTATATATTTTGTTTGATGTGAACAAAATAAAAAAGTTTTTAATTTAAAGCCAGCTAATTGTTCAATTTCTATGGCTTAAACTTAAGTAATGTAATTCAGAAGTAGATATTAATTATCACGTTAATTTTATCTAGTAAAAAATTGATGAAGTATATACTCAAATAAGACAAAAACAAATACTTAAAATAACTGGATGCAGTCATAAACATTTAATGTTAAAAAATAGTTTAATATTTTATTCTGGACATTAACAATAAAAGTAAAGTGAAGAGATTCATCTATTTATTAACTTGAACATTGTAAAAACAAAACTTCCAAGTTTGAACACAAAAAAAAAATGTTGTAGCAAGAATACACAAACTTTGACAAAAAAATTTACATCGTACAATGCCATAAATTACTTTAGAAAGTTATTAGCTTATTAGTTGAGTGAGCCTATAATTACTATAGCTGCTCATGGCAACAAAAAATAAAAGCAAAGCCAAATAAAAAGTAACTGTAAAAAACAAAAAGAGTGTTCTTTTCTTGTTTTTTGTAGACACTTCGTTGCTAACACTGGCATTTTCGAAATATAGGCCTTTTTGTTTTGAATAAGATCTAAAAAATATTTTTTTTAACTATTTTAAACCGTTTAACTTACTTACACATAAACATTTCTACGAGCATTTAAAAATATATATTAAACTTTTGTTTACAAAATTAGTTTGCTTTAGTGTTCAAATGTCTTTGAAAACAGATAAAAACATTTTGGAACCAATAAATGTAGTAAACTAGTTACTGTTTATATTAATATGGTTTCATGACATTTTGTGAACATTGAATTTACTTACTTTAATTGATAATTTGACTTTAATAAAAATAAATTACATGTAAAACTTATGTTTGCATATTCATCGAAGTGAATTATAGTTTTATAGTTTATAATTTTTTTATTATCATATTATAGTCATAGTTGTTATTTTTAATAGTTAAGTTTAATACTTAAGATAAATTTTGTATGAAAGTCAGCTAACTCCGTTACTTATTAACTTATCTTGTTTTAACTTTTAGTTTATTGTATAAAGTTGATATCAACAAACAAAACACCTAATAAAAACAAGTAAAACTAAATTTATATCTTAGTTCTCTAAGTTGTTTAGAAAACTATTGCATTTTATAAAAGTTTAAGTACTTAATAAAAAAATCAACTTCTTACATCAAAACATTTTACACAAACATTAACATTTATTAAAGTTAAAACTAAATTTTATATAAATTTTGATTTAAAGTTAATTTTAAAAAAAGTAATATTTTACACAAAATATAGTAAAATTGAACGGAATTTGTAAACTATAAGCTTGTTTTCTTTGTATACAGATATGTAGTTGTCTAAAAATATAATTCAATTTTCTTTTAAAAAACCTATGTAAACTTTTTTATAATAGTAAAAATTTACTTCATCAGCTTTTTTAGAGTCGGAATTACTTAAACAATTTTAAACTTGTATAAGTTTTAATAAAAGCACATAAAATAATAATCATTTTAAAACTAATCGTACACAACAAATTGACAAAAAAAAACAATAATTTTTCTTTATATATGTCGACAACTTAGTTTCAATTTTGCAATGTTCAACTTAAAAAAGTTTTCAATGCCGTCATTAGGGACCCTACTATTTAGAGACTTTTCCCATTATGCTACATGTTTATGTTATTTTTAGACTAAGCTGTTTTTATTAATATTCACAGTCATATTCGAGCAAACTAAAACTTTCTGATCATACAGGTTTATGTCTAAATTAACTACTTGAATAGATAATAAATATATTGTTGGATTTAATCGTGTTTCTTTGTTGATTAGTTGCCTATGGTTTGTTCAAAACTACTTATTATTTTTAGGGTTATATATAAATCTTATTGATTCTAAATCATCAAAGATTAAATTGCAATTTTACTTACTATTGGTAGTTTTTTAAACATATTTGCGTCAAAAATAAACACTTTTCGAATTGTATCAACAGAACGAAGAAGCAGACTTAATTTCGAAACTTTGATCATTTTACAATTTTTTCAATCTAACCTCATAACGACAAAAGCTTCCACCAGAATAAGCGCTTGTGCTACAAACGCACTAACCCAGAACAAACTGTTCATCGGGTAGAAATAAACACTTCCTATTTTCAACTTAACCAAATTTCTTGAGATCTTGTCCGTAAATGACAGTTGGTTATAAAGCGAACCTGTAAAGTTTATTACTTTTGAATTGGTATTTTCGTTTTAAATTATAAACTTTCATAAAATTTTCCAAGAGAAAGTGGCTAACAATTAATGAACGACAAAAAAAAATCTTTTTTTTTTGAGAATCTAGTAATCACTTAATAATTTGTTTATTTTAAAAAATAAGATTTATTAAAGTTTAGGCTATATATGTGTTTAAATTACAAAAGTTTTTCAAATTCAAACTTAAAACAACACTTAGAAAGTTTTTTAGTTTTGGGAAAATGTAACGGAATCACTTAAAAAAAGAAGAAATATTATACAAGAAAAGTCTGCAGACTATTTGAGTGAAATAAAAACATAAAGAATAAACATTTCGATCCTACCAGTTGAACTTATAATACACTTTTGAAAGTTATGTTGATGTTAAATTTACAAGCCTTAACTTAGCTCAATAAGCATTTTTTGCAATTAAAAACAAAGTGGCCAAACTTAAGATCCAATCATTTTCTTACCTTTAAAGCTAATGAGAATTGGATTGGAGTTTGGATTTCTTGAATGGACCCCTTAGAATTTTTTTGGGATACTTTTACTCCAACCAATGATTAAGCCAGAAATATTTTTCTTTTATTTATATAACTTTTTTTACTTTGTTGTGTTTTCAAAATATCTAATGTTTTAATAACATATAACAAATATGCCCAATTGTAATTTTAAAAGACCCTCAATTTTCTAACAGTCACTGTAGCAAATAAAAAATTCTTAAAACTTTTTTACTAAACTTAATTATGACTATTTTAAGTGTTAATTAATTCATAAAAATTTAATTCAAAAATAAATAAAAGGGATTTCAAGTTAAAACAATGATAACTTTAGTAAAACGTGCATGGGTCATGTCTTACATTAATACAGTCTAGACAAAAACAAATGCGTAAACCAATTAAAATGGTCATAATTAAGTGTTTTAAAAAAGGTTAAAAAGTAATTTTGTCCTTTTTTTTGCTACAGTGACCGTTAGAAAATTGAGGGTCTTTGAAATTTACAATCAGGCATATTTGTATATATCAGTAAAATATTAGAAATTAAAAAAAAAAATCTTGAAACCACAGCAAAAAAAATTAATAAAAAAAAAGTAATTAATATTTTCTGGCTAAAACATCGGTTACAGTAAAAATATCAAAAAAAACATTCTTTTTATAAGGGGTTCCACTCAAAAAATCAAACCACGATTCAATGGATTTAAAAATAAATTAAAGGCAAAGGAGCGTTCTCTAGAAAAAAAAGAAATGCTAAACTATCGCTTGTGTTAATATTAGGATTGCACAACACTTTTGAGACAAGCTTTGCTATTCTTATATATATAAACTTGAGTAACTTATCGCTTATAATGACTAAGTATGAAACCAGACAAAAATTTATGACTGTACAGTAAAAGATTAAAATGTTAATAATGCAGTAGAACAATATTTACATTAGATAACTTTCTAACAGTTTCTTAAACAACTATATCATTAATTTGAAAAACCTTCCTCAAAGTTTTTACTTTTATTTTTTACTTTCAATAAAATTGTAAAAATTGTTTACAGAGTAGATGATCGAATATAATGTATTTAATACGCAGCATAGGAACCTTAGTGTGAATTATAAATTAAAAAAAATAACAAAAAAAAAAAAACAAATAAAAGATCTAAGTTAAATTGAAGAAGCTGTTCATTTTTTTTACAATTTATTTTAATCTCATTACTATTTTTATTTTTTGAAAAGCTTTTTGGCAAATAATTTTTTGCTCAAAAAGCTTGTCATTGCCTAAAACAAAGTAGATATTTCTTGTTCAATTAGAATCTTACTATAATACAATACTACTTCTTTTTTAACCGATAGTTATCTTAGTACTTTTTAAGTTAATGAAGCTATGCTACCATGATTGATGAAAGAAAAGTTTTAATCTTACAAAGTTTAGTTTGTTTCATTTCTTAAATTAAAAATCAATAATAAATTTTAGAAACTTACTTCTAAGCTCTTGGAAGTGATAATCAAACGTGTTCTAATCAGGTCGCTGTTAAATTATTAGGGTTATCAAATAACTTTACTATACTATGTAACGAAACAAAATTATTAAATATCTGAAGTAAGAGTTAAATTATCAAACATAAATGTTTACTATAAGACTTCGAAATTGTAAAAAATATGAAGACTATAACTTGAAAGTTCAGATTAAGTCAAGAGTTAAACAAAATTAAAATATTAACATTTAAGTATAAATTAAAATTATATAAAACAACTTTGAGTAAATAAAAAGTCTCATTTAGTGCAAAAAGTTATAAGATAAATTTTAGTAGTCAAAAAGCACTACAAGAAATTTTAAAATTAAGTTGCATGAAAAACTAAAATTAATTTGTTATTTATCTAGTAAAAAAAAAGTACGACACTGTTTTTAAACCTAACAAAAAACAAATGTTTTTATAAGCAAAATAAAATTAAATTTTTACTTGCCAGTTACATATAGCCTCTGCTGGTTGGCCTTGTGCAGGGTACTTACATTCAAAAAATATTAATATTTTCATCACCCAAATTGTAGATGTTCTCCGTACAGTTTGGTGAATCTACGAGAATTTTAAGTTTTTAAGGTGTTAACAGGTAGTAACGACTAACTAGACAAAAAAACACTCAGTGTAAATAACATTAAAAGTTTGTGGTTGCTTTTTTAATTCAAGTTAAACTTTAGCTTTTTACATATGAAAATTTATAGCGGTAAACAAATTAAACATAAAATATTACTACTAGTAAAAAGTAAAGAGTAGTTTAAACAAAATTACAATAAAAAAAGGTTAAAACTTAAGTGTTGTCATGCCATACAAGTAAATAAAGGTAATTACTTAAACAGTTGACCAAGTCTTCGATTTGGATTTCCTTGGAAACCATTTCAATTGATCCTTTGGTTCGTTCCAAGCAAAACTAGAAAGGCATTCAGGTACATCTTAAAATTTACATTTTTATTAAACTTACAAAACTTATAAAGTGTCCGACAAAACAAAAACAAAATAAATTGTTTATTACAAAATAGAAAAGGCTAAAGCTAATTGCTTATACATTTTAAAAGTAGTGTGTTAATGTATTATAACTTCTAGATGATAGCTTTTAACTAAAAAGATAATTTGAATTAACGGTTTTTAGATTTAAAAAAAAGTAACTAAATGCTTTAACAGCTTAAGTTTTAGTTGCTTACATATAAATACTTTTAAAATTTCAATACGACCAACTGCTTACAATAAAAATGCTCTTTTCATTTATTTAAATTTCTAAAAAAAGCACGTTAAGTTAAAAACTCAAACTATAATTTAAAACTAACAGAAATCTTTGTTCAAAAACTGCTGCAGAGTCTTATTTAGTTGTGCTTCCAATTTCGCATTATTGTCGTTCAGAACCGTACCAGCTGTAAAAAAAAATTTGCTAAACTATTTCAAAAAAGAATAAAAAAAATGTGCTCACTTATAAAAAGAGTAAAAATTTTTTTGTATGTTGATACACAAAAACTAAAATCATTGAGTGCATAAAAAATATATTATAATTTGACTTTATGTATGTTAAGAATCGTATTAAAGCTTATTAATAGTCAATTGAAATCTTTACTTTTTCATTTTTTTGTAATGCATATATTTGAAATTTCAAAAAATATAATATAAACGTTTTGTAGAAAATATATTTTTAGACTTTAATCTCTTTAGTAAATATTTAATTAAGTTAAAGCAATAAAATAATATTGTGACGTATACTATTTGAGTTTTTAAAAAGAAAAAAGTTCTGGTGCTATGTTAAATAATTTATTTTATGCTTTTAAACAACTAGCAATACCATTTTTTACTGGATATTTAAAGCTGGTCATTATTTGTTATACTAAACATTTATACACATCAAACAGTTTTATAACCACACTATTTACTAGACAGCTGTCTAAATTGCACGAGGGGACAAAAATGCACGAGGGGATAAAATTCCACAAAAAAAAAATTGCACGAGCAGAAAATTTTGCACGGAGATAATTTGGTAATGATTAATTTTTTTTTTCTAATAAATTATTTTTTTATACTATTACTGTTACCCCTAAACCTTACCATCGATCGGTAGCTTTTTTTTTAATCATTATTACTTTCTTCTTTTATTATAAATTTCATAAATTATTTTTTAATTTTTATTTTAACTAATACTGTTACCCCAAACCCTTATTCTTGGTCAGTAACTTTTTTTACTTTTTTGTTATTAAATTAATTTTTGTTTAATTTTTTTATTTTATCTGTATTTCTGTATTTTTTATTCTTGTGCAATAATGTAATTCTTGCAAAATTGACCCTTGGTGCAAAACCGGCTTCGTGCAGTATTAAACCCTCTGGCAAATTTAGCTTCATGCAAATTTGGCTTCGTTCAATTTAGACCCATTCCCCTATTTACTATGCAGGAGATTTTAAATCAGGCTTAAACTTGTTTAAATAATATCTAAATCTCTGCTATAAACTGTTAATTTAAAGCAAGAAAACGGTTACCCAGTTTCTTTTCCAAAAAGCCTCCTTTAAAGAAATTAAAAAAGCTATGACCCCTCCAACAAGATTACTCAAAAAACTACTATTAAAAAATCTAAGAATTATTTTTTGCCCTTCATTTGCAACTCCAGACTACCTAGTGTAAGTTTCGAGTTATGACCTCATGGCCCCCTGAATATCTGTCTTAGCCCACTTTAAGAAACCCTGCTTTAAATTAACAGTTTATAGCAAAGATGTAAACATTATCTAAAAAAGTTAATGCAGTGTTGAAATTTTTTTCAATACTAAAAAAAGTTTTATACATTTTACAGAGCTTTGAAAACATTGATTAATGTCAAAAACTTCATTAAATATCTATATATAACTTGTTGAAATACTTTAGTCTTAATTTTATAAGTGTTTATATCAACTAAATAAAATAAGTAAACTCACAGAGCCAGAAAAAAATCATCCTGCAAAAAATATACTAATTAACTATTGAAATAACACTTGTTTAAAATCAAGGTTAAACACATCAAAATAGAGTAAAAAAATACTGTTAGTTGTTATAACATTTTAAAAACAGTTTGTATTTCTAACTAATGTTAAAAAAATATTTTGGTGATTACCTCGCATGAAGTTGAACCAATATCAAAATGAAGTTATATAATGTTTGGTATTTTTTTAACCATAAACTTAAGCTAAAAATCAATGTTTTTTGTGTATTATGATAAGTCTAAATGATACTGTTTTAAACAAGCTATATAAATGCATAAACAGTTGTTAATTATTTAAAAAGTAAACAAAATAATAACTTTTAAGTAAGAGATTATATTTTTATACCACATATTTTTATGCCGACCAAAAAATAGTTATAACTATTTTTAAGCTAAAATTAAACATAGACTTTCAGATAATAAGTATCAAAATATTATTTTGATTAAAAAAAAAAGCATAAAGTTATGGTTAAATAAGACATCGAAAATGATATGATTTCAGCTTGATATTGGTGCGAAATTATGCTAGGTAATTACCAATATTTGTTGTGAAATAAAAGTATAAGAAAAAATTAGAATAATATTCATAAAAATAGTTCCTAATTAATTACTGATAATTAATAATTTGTAATTGTGATGAATCTTTGATAAGAAACTTTTTTATTGAAAATTTTACTAACATTAGCAGTGCCAAGTAGATGAATCTGGAAATTTTCAAGCTACTTTTCACTTTTGGTGTATCATCAGGAATTTCTGGGTCTAACACTTTGTATTTTCCCATTTTGAATTTTAACTTAAGTGCTGCTAAAAAAAGTTATGTTAACATGAAAACAAACAATTAAATGATATTTTTTTGGTAAACTTTGACTAAGTGAAATTTACATTTTTAAATTATTAAACTAAAAATTTTAATTTAAAACTAATTTTTACAACAAAATTATATTAACTAAATAAAATAAAAAAGTTTTATTATTTTGTCATAACTTGTTAAAAAAAGAAACATAAACTTTAATCTGGTTTAAACTATAATTTTTTAATCTCTACTAAACAAGCTTGTTGCTTATAAGTGATTTAAATTACTGTAACATTGTGATGTAACTTAAGAGACAGCAGAAAGAAAAAAGTAAATCACCTTACTATCACGTGAGAAATTTGTTAACCAATTAAAAAGTAAATTTAGCTGGTTGAAAAGTTATGAAAGCTTCTTTTTTCAACAAACTTTCTCCTAACTTACCGTACTGATGCAACTGCTTGTAATCAATTACTTTTGTGCCTTAACACATTAAAGTTATTAAGACCTTAACTTTAAAAGTAATATAGCTTAACCTATATCTATTTACATTCTACCATGTTAAAGTTTTCATTTTGTATCAATTTTATTACTGCAAGCATTTTAAGCTTAAATTTAATATGTGAATCATCTTATGGAAAACCATTATAAAACAAAAAAAAATTGTTGGTTTTAGTTTAAGACCGTACTTTTAGAAAAAGAAACTATCTAACAAACAATGTTTTATATATATAGCAAACTAAATAATAGTTAACAGTATATAAGTTAAGCAGATTTAAGTTATAAGTAAAACTTATACTAACTTGTAAGTTAAGTAGTACTACATAAAAAATTTAAATTAGTAAACTGAACTACCTAATTATATAAATTTGTCTAAGCTTCTTATAATTATTAAACAAGTTATAAAGCTACTAATAATTAAAAACAGTAATAAATGGATTAAATATATGTTAAGTTAATTCAACAGTGTATGAACTAATCTGGTACGAGATTAAGCTTAAAGAAATTAAAATTACAACTATGAGGTAATGTTTATAATAAATAACTTTTTTGTAACTTTACACAAACTATTCGGTATTGGAAGTTTCTTGGTTTGATTGTATACTTTAAAGTTTAAAACGTTCTTATTTCAAAAAAAAAAACTTTTTTGCATACTTATGAGTTTAGAACATATCAGTTTTAAAACTATTTTGTTAAAACAAGACGATCAAAGAAAATTTATTTTTAAGCAAACACAATTTAGCTAAACCAGTTTTTGTATTAGGGACTAATTTTCATAGAAAAATTTACTCATGGTCTGCATTTATTTCAAAATAACATTACTAATCAAATATAAAAGTTTACTTTAAACCAAAAATGTTATGTAACAACCAATACCAAACCACTTAAAGAGTAATCACCAAGTTTAGAGCCTAATTTTTAGTTTTCATTACAACAACGTTCTATCGTTTTAAAAAATTTTGTTTTTAGCTAAAAAGTACCTCGAGGGCCGCAGTTTGCCGACTCCTGTCTAGGATTGTCTACCAATAATAATCTTATACAAGTGTTTTTGTATCACAAATTTAAATCAGATACAATAAATGGGAACGGGTCACTTTTGCACGAGCGTCACTTTTGCACGAGCGTCACTTTTGCACGAAGGGTCACTTTAGCACAAGGAGACACTTTTGAACGAGGGGTCACTTTTGCACGAGGGGACACTTTTGCACGGCGACACTTTTGCACGAGCGTCACTTTTGCACGATTTTGCACGGAGAGTCACTTATGCACGGCGACTCTTTTGCACGGAGGGTAACTTTTGCACGAGGGGACACTTTTGCACGGCGTCACTTTTGCACAGTCGTCACTTTTGCGGGTAGGGTCATTTTTGAACAGCAACATTTTTGCAAAGCGTCGTTTTTGCACAGCGTTATGTTTTCACGGATATACGTATGAATTGCGAAAATTTTAAACAATTAGTCAATTTTGAACAGAGCTTCACTTTTGCACGCTTTTAATTTTTAGTTAGACGAATTTTTATTAAACAACGCAAGTTGCTTTGAATGAATAAAATGTGGTAGTTTTGTAATATTTTAACTTGTTTTAAATTAAACAATTTAAAGTTTTCAACTTAAATGTCTTTAAGAAGATTTTTATCCAATATTTATTTTAACAGTTTATCACATTAACATTGTTTTGTTAGTAATAATTTTTTAAAATAAATATTTGTAATTTTATAATGAAATATTAATGTAAAGTTTTTATTTGAAGTTTTACATAGAACAATATAATAACGTACCACAACACATTAATTCATATTTATAATCTTAATTTAAATAAAATAGATGAATACACATTCTCTAATTTAAAAAAAAAACAATTTAGAAAACTTTAAATAAAAATAATCTGAATTTTGTTAATTTTTAAACAGAAAGATAAACTTAATTCATTAAGGCTTTAAAACACAAAATCTTTAGTATTATTTTTTACTTATATTCTCTTGATGTTAAAATTAGCAATATATAGTTGTTAAATAAATATTTTAATTTTATTTCAATATCAAACAACTGTTAAATTAAAAAAAAAATATTTAGTTAATTTATGAAAGGTGTTTCAGATTTTACTTGATGTTTATTTTATTTATTTATTTTTTTTTTAATTTTAGCGTGAGAGTTTAGAAAAAATCTAAGTTTAAGATAGCATTGCTTTTTCAGTATTGCATAACGAAAACAATTTTACAATAAAATGTGATTATGATAAAGCCTTATTTTTATATAAGGCCTTTACTAATTTAACAAGTTAATAAAAACAAATTTTTAAACTTATTGATGAAAACAGTCTAGAAGTGCAATTTTTTTAAGCGATGATGAAATAAATAATTTTATCTATTAAATTCGAAAAATTTACTATAGCAATAAGCAATTAAAATAATGAATAGTACGAACACCAGATAATATTCCTTCGTACTTTATTAAACGTACTACTTATTCTAAAATTTTTCAAATATATCACCAATCTTTAATACTTGATCATATTATTTTTTACCAACCTTATATTCCCTAAACAATTTAGTTTTCTCCCTAACTGAACGTTCTGTTTCAATTACTAGATTGCTAATACTATTGGTTGGTACCTTTTTTAAGCAATTAAGAATTAAGCAATATTTCTACTAAGTTATCTATAGAGTTATCTACAGAGTAAAAGCTTTTGACTCTGTCTCTCCATTTGAAAAAAACAAAATATTATTGCAATACAAAATTTATAGTAGTCTGGTTAGTTAGTTGAAAAAGTGTTTCTAAATGATATAGCTTCAGAAGTTGATGTTAGCAGCAACATTAGTCTTTTTGCAGATGACAAAAAAAAATTTTACCAATCGAACAAACTTTACAATATTCCTTAGATATTATTTACGATTAGCTTAAGTAAATCAAACTAAACTAAAACCCTAGTAAATGTCAAGTTCTAAACATTAAAATAAACACAACTATCTCTACTTTTGTTTTTCAAATAAGCAATATCAACTTATCTTCAACTGAAGTGTTTAATGACCGTTGAACTTTTATTGCTTTAAATTTTAAATGGACCACCATACTAATTACGTTTACCGAATTGCATCAACTAAATCTTTTCAAAAATTAAAAAGCTTTCAGTCTCAGGATATAAACATCCTTAATATATATTTTTTTCATTTTAACTAGTCCTAAGTTAGAACATAAAACACCAATCTGTCCTACAATATTAAAAAAAGATGTTAATCATATAGAATCTGTTAAAAGAAAATATTCTATATTAGTTTTTAACCGCTGCAATATTTCAATAATGAGGCCTGGCAGAATTCTTTTTATTTTGGTCAGTTGAAATATGGAACAAACTTCAAAATGAATTAATAACTTGCAAAAAATTTAAAGAATTTCGATTAAAGTTAAAAAAGTTTTATTTGAATTAAATTTTTGTTACTAAAACTAATAAGTAAATTTTATCAACCGTTGATTTAGTTTTAAGATTTAACTTAGTTTAGTGTTCAATTTTATTAGCAGCACTGTTACTCTATTAATGATGAGACCTTTTTTAATGTGTTTAATAATCATTCATCTGTCCAGTCGATTCTTACTGTCCTTGGAGCGTTATGTTTTTATTTTTGTTGTTAGTTAATACATTTAAATATTTGATGGTGATCGTTCTACATCAACGCGTAAATAAGTATAAGTTTATGATTAAAATTTTGCTTTTTATGCTAGCCTATAAACTTTGTATCAAGTTATGTTTTTATCTTTGTTTTAATTAATAATTTTTTGTTAATTTTAATTTGTCTGTATGTGTCTTTCAGTTTAAATGGTCTAGGTTTTGATGCCTAGGTCCATCATATGGAAAATAAACTTGTAACCGTATAGTAAAATATATAAAAAGACTTAGTTGTTGATTAATATGTTAAATTTCAAAATGAACTAGAACAATGTACTTACACTTAAAGTATTTATTTATCTTAGTTTCTAAATAAATTAAACTTTTTGTCCCCGGTATGAGTTTTTTATAAATAATTTTATTTTATATTTTAGTTAGTTTGTTTCTAACATTGACTTTTACTGTTTAAGATTTTAAATCTTTTATTTTTGCCTTTAAGATAACTATTTTATAAAATTTTAGTTTTCAGTGTCTTTTTATGTTATATATTTGGTACTAGCTAAAAAAATTTTAATCGGTCTGCATGCAAAATTGATGTTCCGTGCGAAAAAGTTATCGTGCAAAAGTGTCGCCGTGAAAAAGTGTCCCCTCGTGCAAAAGTGACGCTCGTGCAAAAGTGACACCCACAATAAATATATATGAAAATAAACGCTTAGAGTTTTTTAAACGATATTCAAAAAACTATAGTCAATGAAACAAGATATTACAACTTTATAACTTTGTAACCAAAATAAAAAACGCTACTCTTTCTTTCAACATACTTTGAACTTGTTATAAAAAGTTAAACTTTTTATACAAAACAGTTCACTTTATTACAAATAGAAACACATTCGCAGTTTTGACCTAACTAAAGTATTGACACTGTATTTCAGTTATTTTTTGTTTAAAATTTACTGGCTGAGTACTCGTATTTATATAATTTAAATATTATTTTTATCAATAATTCTTTTAAGCACGTTGTTGTAGACAATGACAAGTAAATTTATACTTAAAATAAATGTACTGTGTTATTCAGAAAGATATAAAAATATTTATGAGCAACTTGAGAGACAAGTCGTCTTTATGTTGAAAATAGAATTTATACGTCAAAGTAGTTTTACTTTAGTACGAAGTTAAAAAAAGTTGAGCTTTTTAAAAATTAATACGTATGTAGTTCACAACTAATCCGATACTGTTCTAAACATTTTTCTTTTTCGACATTTTGCTAATTTGAAGTTTTTACCTTAATTACTGTTACACTTAATCATATTAGACACCAATTCAATTCTACCAAATAAACAACAATAATTTTATTTATTTTTTTTAAAAACTAATTTAAAAACAGTTATTTTAAATATACTGTTTTAAAAATACGGCACAAGGGTATTTAAACAAAAATTAGTTTAGTTTAGTTGTAAAAGACAAGTACAATTGCTTGAATATTTTGTTTTAACATTTCGCTTAGTAGTTATATACTTTGACAATGTATATATTTTGTTTATTACGAGCAAAATTAAATAAGTTCCAAATTAAATACAGCTAACATTTTTAATTCTATTACTTAACTTAAAATTATCTAATTAAAAAGTTAATATTAAGTATCATGTTAGTTTTCAAATAACATAATAAGCTTTTTAAGTACTTACTCAAATAAGAAAAAAAACAAAATAGCTAAGTTGATTGCATACACAGGGTTGCCAATCGTTTTTTTAAAAATTTTTCCAGGTTATTCAAATTTCTTCCACGTTTTTAAAAGTTCTCATTTTTGGTTCAATTTTTAGTTTTAAATTAATTATAGGTTGAAACTGTGCTAAATAGTATAAAAAGATTGAAAAGATACTATATAGCTACTTAAAAGGTGTTTTTAAATAAAAAACAATTTGCCAATGAATTAAATTTTTTATCTATATGATAAATTTTTGAGTCAAACCGAAACTTTACTACTGAAGATGTTAAAGTTCTTAAAAATTCCAGGTTTTTCCAGGTTTTTTGATCAAAATCCAGGTTTTTTTTCAAAATTTCTTAAATTCCAGGTTTTTCCAAAATTCCAGGTAAAGTGGCAACCCTGCATACAGCAATAGCCATTATAATGTTTAAAAAATAGTGCATTGATAAAGTGTTTGACGTTAGAAATAAAGTTAAAGTGAAGAAAAGTTCATTTATTTATATTTATGAACAAGTATTACATAGTTTGAAGACAAAAATCTAAAAAATTGTTTTGTATAAAACGTCGTAGTTAGAAATACTCAAATTTTAACAAAAATTAACAACTTTTACAAGTTCAATGCTATAAAAATACTATAAAAAGTTAATAGCTTATTAGCTGAGTGAGCCTATAGTTACTGTAGCTGTTCATGGCAACTAGAAAGAAAAGCAAAGCAAAATAAATAGAAACTGTAAATAGCAAAAAAAATTCTCTTTTTCTGTTTTCTGCAGACAGTTCGTTGCTAATACTGGCATTTTCGAAATCTTTGCTTCTTCCTTTTGAATTAGATCTGGAAAAAAAGGTGTTTAAACTTTTAATGATTTTGTTAATAAATGTTTAGTTTTTTTGAGTTTCTAATAGTATACTTAAGTGGTTATTTGCAAAATTCGTTAGCTACAACAATTAAGTATCACTAAAAACATAAATAAATACTGAAGGTTCAAAAACCGTAGTATCTTAGTTTCTTTTACGATGTGTCAAGAACTTATGTGATCTATTTAAAAACTTTACTTGAAAATAATTTTTAATTTGTGAAGGACTTGTATAAAAAGTGTGTGCTTATTAGTTATGGATAGTAAAATCAAATTAAATTTTAATCTTGTTATTGTATTGATTTTTGAACAAAAATCTCTTAAAAATTATAGTCTAAGTACCTCGTGTACAAAAAACCCAGTCGGTTATCGAGTTGTACATCACGGGTATAGTTTAATGTGTAGTTCAAACTTTTATAGTTTTTCAATTAAAATTTTAAGATATACATGTACAACATTTGAGATAATTACTGTAGAAGATTCAGCATACTTGGTATTTATCAGTGTTTTTTGTTTAAAATTAAAGAATATAATAGTTATAACGGAATGACTATAAATATCATTATTATAAAAGTTACTTTGAGATATTGCATTATATAAGAGCTTTTGTGCATTCAAAAAAAAAAGAAAAAAAAAACTTTTTACATCAAAGTCTCTTACACAAACATAAATGTTAAATACTAAGCTTTAACTAATAATGTATAAATTTTACATTTTCAAAAAAAAACTTTTACACGGCTTTATTATAAATTTAATGCACTTATTTTGAAAGTTTAAACTAAAGTTGATTTTTACACAGAATAAGCATAAGGACGCTTATAGTTTAAAGAAGGTTTTTATAATAACAAAAATATATTTTAACAATTTATATCACTGTGTTTAAATTTGCAAACACACAAGTGATACTAAAACTTATACAGATTGAAAACAGTAATTATTATTCTAAGCTAACGTAAACAAAAAAAAATGTTGACCACTGGGCTTAAATCTTTCAACGTTTAACTCAGAGAATTTTCAAATCTTCATAACTACCCCTTCGCCATTAGGTCACATGTTTATGATTTATTTAAACAAAAGCAGCTTTTATAAGTACAGTAACCTCTCGCTTATTTACGCACATTGTGTCTACAGAAAAGTGCGTAAAGATATGAGAGATCGTAAAGAAACGAGAGGTACTAAATATACTCACTATAATGGCTATTTTTTAATATTGCTTCTAGTTAAAAGCAGACTGGGCACTTTCCGACTTTTAACTATTTGTTTACTTTATTTATAAATATGAAAACAACAGATAAAACTATACATATATTAAAAAAAAGGATTTAATTCCTATAAAATAATAATACGAGTAGAAATAATTTTACTAATTTAATAATAAGTAGAAATTATCTTTATCTTTATTTAAATGTAACATTTATATTCTATTCTACTTAGCAAATTCAATTTATAATTAAGCATTTCTTTACAATCATAAAATGGTGTTTATTAATATATAGGGCAAGACTGTTGTATTATTTATTTGTGTTTTAAACTCTCATTATTTCATTATACTTTCATTATTAAACACAGTCATGTTTATTTCAGAATTTTGATTTAATTTTTTATTGTTAACAAAATTTCTGATATACTGAGGTATAACTAAATGTTTATCAATAAGTCAAGGAACATAAATTTACAAAGTCTAAAGATATAGAGAGGTGTGTTAGCATTCAAAGCATATTTTGATTTAAAAGTATACATCAAACCTAATTTGTGTAATATAAAAAATATTAAAAAATTAAATTTCTGAATTTTATAGAATTCTGAAATGCGTAACTAAACGAGAGTGCGTAACGTCACGAGTGCGTAAAGATCCGAGAGGTTACGGTAGTAACAATTGTAAGGTTATGAAAACTTAAAGATTGTGGTATTGTGTTTTTATTTACTTAAACCACTTTGTTAAATTTTAAAGTTTAAGAGTAATATATTTTTGTTGTCAAGGTGTAACTGTAAATACATGTTTAAAAAATAAGTTTTTGAAAATATATAAGTATTAGGTTATTACTGATTTTTTGCAATGGTATAAAGACTGATGCAAAATTTTCTAGTTAAATTATTTATTATAAAACGGTATTTTATTTGTATCAAGAAAACAAAGAAACAGAAAAAGTGTTTAAAACTTTTGTTATTTGACAAATAACTTCAATCTAACCTCATAACAAGAAAAGATTCCAGCAGAATAAGTGCTTGTACAACACAAGCACAAACCCAAAACAAACTGTTCATTGGGTAGAAATAAACACCACCTGTTTTAAACATGACCAGATTTCTTGAGATCTTGGATGACAGTTTGTTGTAAATAGAACCTGAAAAGTTAATTATTTTTGTGGCATTAACAAAAGAACTTATTAAGACTAAGCAGTAAGCAATTAATGAACGAAGACAAAATAGATAATTAAAAATAGGTTTGTTAAAACTATTTTTTAATGCTCTAGTAGCCAGTTAATAATTTGTTTGTAAGAAACTAAAAAAAAAATATTATGATTAAATAGGTGTTAATAATTTCGATAAATAAACTTTTGAATCTAAATTTAAAACAATACAGAGAAAAAAATTTAATTTGAAAATGTAACGGAATTACCGCAATACTTAGATAGAGAAGAAGTAATATAATTTAAGTAAAATATAAAAAAAAAACATAAAAATATCGTTGCTGATCAGTATCAATATTAGTTTATTTTGAAAACTTATGTCAATGTTAAATTTTAGGATTGTACAATACTTTTGAGCCAAGCTTTCTAACTGTTATATATATAAACTTACCGAGTAACTTATTACTTTTTATGACTAAGTAGTAAACCAAACAAAAATTTATGACTAAACAGTTAAAGATTAAAATGTTAATATTGCAGTAGTAAAGTATTTACAAAACGTACTTTTCTAACAGTTTCTAAAACGACTAAACTCTTAATTAAAAAAAAGTTTCCACAAAGTATATAGCTCTTACTTTTGTTCTTTATTTTCAAATTAATAGTTAATGATCGAATACAATGTGTTTAGTAGGTAGCAACATTTGTTTGAATTATAAAATGAATCATAACTAAAAAAAGTTTAAAATAAACAGATTTTTTTCCTAACAAATCATTTTAATCTCATTACTATTTTTACTTTTTGAAAAGTTATTTGGCAAACAAAATTTAGCTCAAAATGCTTATTATTGCCTAAAACAAAGCAAAAACTTCTTGTTCAAGTAGAAACATATTTTAATTGAAAGATAAAATACTTTATTTTATAAAATTTAAACTGTTATTTTTTTTTAGCTTGTTTGATTACTTATGCGATTGTATATATATATATATACATATTCAAAATCTATACAAATTTTGGAAACTTACTTTTAATCTTTTGGATTTTGGATTCGAACGTGTCTTTAATCAAATTGCTGTTTAAATTATTATATTAAAGTTTAGTACTAATTATTAAACAACTAGGTTTTAACATGTAACTAAACAAAATAATTAAATAATAAAAGGAAATAAAAGTTATAATTAACCTATTAAACATAAGCAATAACTATATAATTTACAAACTGTAAGACTATAAATAGATACCTAGCATATGATAAACTCGTTATACAGATTAATCCAAGAGTTAATTAAAAGTAAAATATTAACCTCTCGAAAACATGAATAAAGTATTTTATGAAACAAATTTGAGTAGATAAATGCTTCATTTAATGTAAGAGAAAAAAACTAAACTTTGGTAACCTAAATCTACTTAAAAGCTTTAAAAATTAAATTTTAGGAAAAATCAAAACAAACTTGTCATTTATCAAAAAAAAAAACAGAGTACAAAACTGCTTCTGAATTTTAATCGTAAACCAATGGTTTTATAAGCAACACAGAATTAAAACTTTACAAACCAGTCACAATATCTAATAGTCGGTGTGTCTGGTCCTGGATACTTACATTCAAGAACATCTTCAACTCTCAAATCGTAGACGTACGCCATAATGTTTGATGCGTCTTGAACTATATTTTGAATTAAAAATTCAGGTTGTAACGGGTAGAACTTTAAAAAAAAAGAAGAGCTCACAAAGAAAAAAAAAACTTAGAATAAATAGGGCAAGAAGTTCACAGTTGCTCTTTTAAATCAATTTAAAGTTTTAAATATGAAAGTTTATAACCTTAAACAGATTATACGTTAAAAATACAACTGGTTAAAAGTAAACAGTATTCTACCATACTGATAACAAAAAAAATTTATGACGACAAACCAGTTTTGTCACGCAATGCAAATTAATAATGATAATTACTTAAACTGATGAGCAATTCTTCAGTTCGAATTTTCCTTGAAACCATTTCAATTGATCCTTTTCGTTCATTCCAAGTAAAACTAGAAAGGCATTTAGGTACGTCTGAAAAAATATTTTTACTTAATTTACCAAACTCATAAAGCGTCAGACAATACAAAAACCAAAATAAGTTGTTTTTTGCAAAAAAGAAAAGGCTAAAGCTAATTGCTATGTATTTTAAAAGTAGGGTGCTAGTTATGTATTATAACTTTAAGATGATAGCTTTTAACTAAAAAGATAATTTGAGTTAACGGTATTTTATATTAAAAAAAAGTAACAAAATGATACTTTAACAGCTTCAGCTTTAGACTTGCTTAAAATTCTATGCTTTTAAATTTTTTATACGAACAGCTACTTACAGTAAAAATACTCTTTTCATCCAATAAAGTTTAAAAATACATGTAAATTAAAAAACTAAAACTAACAGAAATCTTCGTTCAAAAACTGCTGCAAAGTCTTGTTAAGTTGTGCTTCCAATTTCGCATTTTTGTCATTCAGAACCGTACCAGCTGTAAAGAAAAATTTGCTAGACTATTTCAAAAAAGAACAAAAAAAAGTTAAATCAGTTAAAAAGAGAGTTCAGTTTTTCTTTTAAATTGATACATAAAAACTAAGATCATTAAGTGTATAAAAACTATAAAATAATTGAATTTTCTGTATGTTAAGAAAGTGTTAAAGCTAATTAAGAGTCAAGTTAGAAATAAAATAATAGTTAATTTATAGCAATGCATTAATAAAAATTTTAAAATATGAAAGTTTTGTAGAAAATAGGTTTTTAGATTTCAATTTTTTTCAGCAAATCTTTAGTTAGGTTACAGTGATAAAATAATTTTGTGATGTATACTGTTTGAGTTTTTAAAAAGAAAAAATTCTGGTGCTATGTTAAATAAAATTTATTTCATGCTTGTGAACCAAGAAATACTATTTTCAAAAATAAAAAAACAGTGTTCCCAAGAAATATTTTCTACTGGATATTTCAAGCTGTTTATTATTTGTTTTACTAAACATTTATGCACAATAAAAAGTTTTCTAACCACACTATTAACTATGCTTGAGATTTTAAATCAGGGTTTCCCTTTTTTTTTTCAAAAGACCCCTTTAAAGAAACAAAAAAAGCTATGGCCCCCTTAAACAAGATTCCTCAAAAAACTAACATAAAAAACACTTAAGACCTTCTTTTTCATCTGCAACTCCAGAATACCTAGTGTAAGTTTCAGTTATGACCCCCTGAATATCTGTCTTGGCCCACTTTAGAAAACCCTGCCTTAAATCAACAGTTTCTATATAAAGTGCAAGTATTATTTAAATAAGTTAATGCAAGGTTATCCGTTTTTAAATACTGAAACAAATATTTGATACATTTTTACAGAGCTTTGAAAACATTGATAAATAAAAATGTCAAAAAAATTCATTAAATATCATACTAACATAAAAATTAAACAAGTGAACTTATTGAAACATTTTAGTCTAATTAAAAAATATATATTTTTATACCAGTTTAATAAAATAAAATAAACTCACACAACCAGAAAAAAACCATCCTGCAGAAAAAAATAAATAAATTAATTATTGAAATAATACTTGTTTAAAATAAAGTTTAAACACATCAATATAGAATAAAAAAGTACTGTTCGTTGTTATAAAGTTTTAAAACCAGTTTGTATTTCTTAATAAATATATGTTAAAAAAATGCGTTGTTAAAAAATTATATGTTGTGAAATAAAAGTTTAACAAAATTATAGAATGTTATTCGTAAATAATAACTACTCAATATGTAATTGTGATGAAATTTTTGTTAAAAAACTTTGCTATTGAAACGTTGACTAACATCAGCAGTGCCAGGTAGATGAATCTGGAAAATTTCAAGTTACTTTTCACTTTCGGTGTATCATCAGGAATTTCTGGGTCCAACACTTTATATTTTCCCATTGTGAATATTAACTTAAGTGCTGCTAAAAAAATATTATGTTA
Source organism: Thalia democratica (assembly GCF_965202585.1). Classification (NCBI taxonomy): domain Eukaryota; kingdom Metazoa; phylum Chordata; class Thaliacea; order Salpida; family Salpidae; genus Thalia; species Thalia democratica. The sequence goes on from NW_028139283.1 coordinate 26,993, forward strand.
ACATGAAAACAAACAATCAATAAATGAAATCTTCGTTGGTAAACTTTGACTAAGTGAAATTCACACTTTTAAAACATTAAATTAGAAATTTTTTAAAATGTAAAAAACAAAAACTTATAAATCAATTTTTACATAAAAACTATATCAAAAATATAAAATTAGATATAAACAGTTACATTAATTTTTCACCGCTTGTTAAAAAAACAACATAAACTTTAATCTGGTTGTAAAATTAGAAACATAAACTTTAACCTGGTTTTAAAATATAATTTTTTAAGCTCCTTTAAATAAGCTTCTTGTTTGTAAATGTATTAAATTACTGTAACATTGTGATATATTTTAAAAGATGGAAAGAAAAAAGTAAACCACCTTACTATCATGTGAGCAATTTGTTGACCAATTAAAAAGTAAATTTAACTGGTTGAACAGTTATAAAAGCTTCTGTTTTCATTAAACTTTCTCCTAACTTACCCTACTGATGCAATCGCTTGTAATTAATTATTTTGGTGCATAGCAAAGTTAAAATTAAAAACCTTAACTTTATAGTAATACAATATAACCTGTGCCTATTTACATTTTACCATGTTAAGGTTTTCGTCCAGTAAAAGTTTAGTTACTGTAAGCTTTTTAAGCTTAAATTAGATAAATGTAGAATTTTATAGAAAGCCATAAAAAAAAACTTGTAGGTTTTAGTTCAATACCGTACTTTTAGAAATAGAAACTTTCAATTAAACAATTTTCTATATTTATAGCTAACTAAACAACAGTTGACAGTATATTAGCTTAGTTGATTTAAGAAAAAAGTAATACTAATTTGTAACTGAAGTAGTATTACATTATAAATATAAATTAGTAAACTGAACTACCTAACTATTTAAAGTTGTCTAAAATTCTTAAAAAAAGTTTACATTAAACCAAAAATGTGATGTAACAATCAATAACAAAGCACTTTAAGAATAATTATTAAGTTTAGACCAGGGTTTCCCAAAGTGGGCGATATCGCCCCCTAGGGGCGATTTTAGTAAGTCGGGGGCGAATTTTAGTAAAGGGGCGAAAGAGGGGGCGATAACTAGTAAGGGGGCGAATGGGTAGCGATTTTAGAATCATGGGCAGTCCTAAAATCTTTACTTTGTATCTTGCTATTTTATTCTTTTTAGCTTGTCTTTAAATATTTGACCCTGAGGTAAAACTGAAACAAAAAAAGTCCATTTTGTTTACGTAAAATATAGATTTCATTCAGAACATGTAGATAAGAATGTAGAGTTTTTCAGAAAACGTCGAGATGAGAAAACAAAACAGTGTAAAATCACAAAAATTTTGGAGAAATCTACACAAAGAATTGTAGATGGACAATTAGCTTCTTATTATCTGTCTCTTATAGTTGCTAAACAAGGACTGCCTCACACCATTGGGGATAAAACGTTTATTCTTGTTTTAAAAACAGATCTAGAAAAATTTATTTATTATAAAAACACCAGTAATGTTGTACGTTCTATTCCTTTTAGCAACAACACCGTGAAAAGACGTAAAGATGAAACGTCAGAATGTGTTAAACAAAAGTTAGTTCGAATGATGGGCAATATTTTTTCGATGCAGGTTGACGAGTCCACTTTGCCGGAGAACAAATGCTGTTTTCTTGTTTGCGTTCATTTGATAGTTGATGATACAACATACGAAGAACTAGCGTTCTCCCAACTAAAGGAAACGCATAGCACAGGTAGGCTTGTATTTAAAAAATTAAGAAATATTTTTAAGTAAATAAAATACCTTTAAAACATCTTATAGGAATTGCAACAAATGGTCCTCCATACATGATAGGAAAGTATCGTGGATTAATCACATATTACAAAGAGTTAAACCCTGATATATTTAAAATTCATTGCGTTGTACATCGGCAACATTTAGTTGCCAAAAATTTGAGTGTCCGTTTAAATTACTCATTAAACTTTGTGATAAAATTTCAAAAATAGTCAGTTTTCACAGTTTGCAAGTTTGGAAAACTTAAAACTTTAAATAAGTGAAGGCAAGTAGAAGTATTTTCATCTCATCTGGAACAGCTTAAATAATAGATTGATAAACGTTTTACAAACGTTTTTCAATTAAATGTCCCGAAGTGGATTATGGATTCTTTCGAAGCAGATCTTTTTGAATTAAACATTGACTTACAGGAAACTTTCTCAGACTTGCAAACTGACCTTGAAGTTAAAATAAATTTTACCCCAAAGAACGATATGAAAGCTTTTGGAGTTGAAAAAAAACCAAGGCAAAAGTATCCAATCATTCGGAAGGAAGTTAGACTGTTGTTTATAGCTTTTACTTTTAGCTATGTTGTTGAGAAAGCTTTTAGTTTAGTTATCAACATTTTGAGCAAAAGATATATTATAGATATTTGTAAAGGAAGTGAGTTGAGGTTTTATTTGACTTATTTAGAACCAGATATAGAACATCTTGCAAGCAGTCTTGAAGGTCATCCTTCACATTAGCTTAGACTTCAGTAGCAGACATTATCTTAGGTAAGTTTTTTTTTTTTTATATATTTTATATTTAACCTGCTTAGTATTGTATTTAAGTATTCTTTTTATAATAACAGTTTTATTAAGTTATTTGTTCTATAACAGGTTTGCTTAATGCCTAATTATTAATTACGGTAGACTTCCTCTTGAGTTCGCACTTTTTACCCAAAAAAAAAGTGAAAATTTATATTTTCTTAAATTTAACTTATATAAAGTATTTAAATAACTAAGTAATAATAAAAAAAAAATTTAATATACTTAATAGCTTATATAGATCTATCTTTTTTGATAAATGTTTAGTTTAAATTATAGTGGATTTTACATTTAATCATAACATATTGAAATATGTCATTTTGTAAAAAAATGGTGATGTATTTTATATTAAGAAATTTTAAACTATTAGTACCATTGTTTTTAGTTTTATCTTAATTCAAAATATTTTGACAATTAGAATGTTTTGTTTACTTTAATAGCTCAACCCTAACTTTTAATTTTTCACTATTTTCCTCTGTTGAATTATTATACGTTGATAGAAAAAAAACAAATTAATTTTTTAACAAAATTAAATAAGCTATCGAAAAGACTGCTACAGTTACAAAACAAAATTTTAATCTAATAAGAGTTTTTTTAATTAATTAGTTTCTGTTCACAAAATTAACTGTAAAATCTTTAACTTGAATTTTTTTTTATTTAAATAAAGAAAAAAAAAAGTTAGAATTAAGGTTTAGTTTTTCAAACGTTATTTGAGTCAAATACTATTTCATGGTATTCTACTACGAAACATATAGTTTAAAAAGCTTAAAATTAATTTTTTAACTTTACAACTAACTTTCTTATAATATATTTTATCATTGAAATTAATAATTTTACTGCATTAACAGAAGCTATTGATAAAACCACTTTTTATGTGAGATAATCAAGCAGTCGGTCAAACTTCCTCAAACTAGATTAGCAATGATGTTTTAATATTTATTTTATTATGTTTAAAATAAGGTGTTCAATCTTATGTAGTTTTTTAATCTATGGTATATTAATTTTAGATCATGCCTATTTACAAAGTAGTTTAAGTATATTGTGCGACATAAAAAAGTTACTTAGCATTAACTTCTAAATGTCCAAAATTCGATATATAGGGGATTATAAAATGCCAGGTTTCTTTTATGGTTTTAGATGGGTAACAGACGGTCCAGATCCAGTCAAATTTCGGCCCGCTAAATAACTTGAAAACTACTTGTGCAAAACAATTAAAATTTAATTTTTTGATACTTAATATTTTGAAATACGCTTTCAGTTTGGTTTTCAGTTCACAATAGTACTTCCAAGATCACAATGTTACTGAATCAGTTTATTACAATTTTTCTCAAGTTTTTTTTAATTTTCTTATATGTAAGTTTTTTTAAGTTATGCAGCCCGTAAGTACATTTTTTTTAACAAGTCGACACTAGAAAGGATTTTTTAGTAAAATAGACTTGCTGACCAGAAATGTTGTCCAGCACTAGCCTAAAGGTTTAATTAGTTTCAAAACAATTCATATTCAAACAGAGTTGATTACAGATTACACAAGGCATTTTAATAAATAACTATCTTAATATACTTTACTGGGCATATAAGAAAACAACTATAAATTATTTTTCAAGTCCTGTTAATTACTTAGAACACAGCTCAAAAGTGCGTGCATAAGAAGTTCTAGACTAAATTACATTTCGAATACAACTTTTTTTGGTTCAAAAGTGCGTACTCCAAAGAGAAAAATACTTAATAAAATCATGGGGAGGGGCGATTTTTTTTCAAATTTTTCAAAAGGGGGCGATTTAGTAAATGAGTTTGGGACACCCTGGTATAGACCCTAATTTTTAGTTTTAACTACAAAAACGTTTTATTGTATTAAAAAGGTTGTTTTTAGCTAAAAAGTACCTCGCGGGCCGCAGTTTGCCGACTTCTGTTCTACGTCTATCTACCAATATAAATCTTATATTTTTGTATTTGTATAATAAACTCAAATCAGATACAATAAATAGATATAAAAACTAACGTTCAGAGTTTTCAAAAACTTAAGGTTTTTGAAACAAGATATTACAACTTTATAACTTGGTAAGCAAAATATAAACGTAACTATATCGTGCAACATGCTTTATACTTGTTATAAAAAGTTTATTTCATACAAAACAGTTTACATTATTGAAATACAAACACATTCGCAGTTTTGACCTAACTAAAGTATTGGCACTTAGTTTATTTCAAAAGCAAATATTACGTAGTATGAAGACAAAAATCGAAAAATTGTTTTGTATAAAACGTCGTAGTTAAAAATACTCAAATTTTAACAAAAAATTAACAACTTTTACAAATCCAATGCTATAAAATTACTTTAGAAAGTTAATAGCTTATTAGCTGAGTGAGCCTATAGTTACTGTAGCTGTTCATGGCAACTAGAAAGAAAAGCAAAGCAAAATAAATAGAAACTGTAAATAGCAAAAAGAATTCTCTTTTTCTGTTTTTCTACAGACAGTTCGTTGCTAATACTGGCATTTTCGAAATCTTGGCTTCGTTGATTTGAATTAGATCTGAAAAATGTTTCTTTGAAATTCTACATTTAGTAAGTTTATTTATTCATACACATTTTCATAAGCGTTTAAGAGTATAGTTTAAATTTTTGTTTACAAAACTAGTTTGCTAAAGTGTTTAAATGTCTTTAAAAACTGTTAAGAAACATTTCGGAACCAATAAATGTAGTAAGTTATTTACTGCTTTTTCACAATATGGTTTAGGAACATTTGTGAATATTGCATTTAGTTACTTTACTTGAAAACTTTTAAAAAATGAAGTACTTGTAAAACTAATGTTTTTTTGTTTATCATAGTAAAAATATATTGTAAAAACATTAATTGTAGTACAGTTATAATTAATACTTTTAATAATTATGTTTAATACTAAAGACAATTTTAGTAGAAAAGTCAGCTAAATTAGTTATTTATCAACTTAAATTGATTTAGCTTCTAGTTTATAGTATAAAATCATTGTTAACAAATAAAATACTTAGTAAAAATAAGTAAAAAACAATTAAAATCTTAGTTCTTAACTATAGAAATATTGTATTATATAACACATTGTCTACTTAAAAAAAGACAACCAAACTCCTTATATCAAATAATTTTACACAAACATTAACACTTATTAAAATTTAAACTAAATATTAAATTAATTTTGATTTAAACTTTTCCAAAAAAAATTTTTCTACACAAAATATAGTAAAAATTGTACGGAATTTGTAAACTATAAGCTTGTTTTCTTGGAATACAGATATGTTGTCTTTCAAGTCTAATTGTCTTTTGAAAAACTTAAGTAAAATTTTTTATTAGTGAAAACATATTTATCAAGCTTTACTCAGTGTTTTTAGAATTGTAATTACACAAAAAATTTAAACTTAAACATTTTTTAATAAACATATATGTAGTCATTATTTTAAAACTAATCGTAAACAATAAATTAACAAAAAAATACAATAATATTTTCTTTATTTATGTCGACAACTTAGTTTAAATTTTGCAATTTTCAACTCGAAAAGTTTTCAATGTCGTCATTAGCAACCCTACGTTCCTACCCATTAGGTATGTTATTTTATTTTTGAATTAAGCTGTATTTATGATACTCACAGTTATAATTTGAGCTAACTAAGTTATTCTGATCATGCAGTTTTTTGTTTAATTAAGCTACTTCGTTATATTATGAGATTTTATTGCGTTTTTTTTTTTGTTGAATAGTAGTCTATGATTTGCTTAAAACTACTCTTTATTTTGTGTTATATCTAAAGTTATATTGATCTTAAATTATAAAAAATTAGTTGCAATTTTACTTACTAATGATAACTTTCAAAAAGTATTTGCGTTAAAAATAAACCGCTTTTTGAAAAGTATCACTAGAACAAAAAGCAGAATTATTGATTAAAACTTTAATTATTTTACAAGTTTTTCAATCTAACCTCATAACGACAAAAGCTTCCAGCAGAATAAATGCTTGTGCTACAAACGCACAAGTCCAAAACAAACTGTTCATCGGGTAGAAATAAACGCCACCTATTTTAGACATGACCAGGTTTCTTGAGATCTTGAATGACAGTTCGTTGTAAATCGAACCTGAAAAGTTAATTATTATTGCAGTAACAAAAAAACTAATTAAGACTAAGCGGTAAACAATTAATGAAGGAAGAAAAAACAAAAAATTAAAAATAGGTTTTTTAAAACTGTTTTAGCAGTCAGTTAATAATTTGTTTATAAAAAATATTATGATTAATAGGTTTTTAAACTAAAAAAAATTTCGGATCTAAATTTGAAACAAAACTTAAAAAAAAAATAGTTTTTGAAAATGTAACTGAATTACCACAATATTTAAGTAGAGAAAAAATTTTTAAATTTAAATAAAATATAAACATAGAACATAAAAATATTATTCCTAAACAGTATCACTATTAGTTTATTTTGAAAACTTATTTCAATGTTAAATTTTAGGGTTGCACAATACTTTTGAGACAAGCTTTGTAACTCTTATATATATAAACTTACTTTGTAACTTATCACTTTTTATGACTAAGTAGTAAACAAAAAATAAATTACTATACAGTTGAGGATTGAAATGTTAATTATGCAATAAAAAAACACTTACATTATATATTTCCTTACAGTTTCTAAAACGACTATATTCGTAATTTAAGTATAGTTGCAAAGTATAAAGTTCTTACTTTTGTTTTTTAATTTTAAACTACTTTAAAAAAATTACAGACTTAATGATCAAATACCAATGTATTTAATATGTAGCAACCTTTGTTTAAATTATAAAATGAATCATAGCTAAAAAAAGGTTGAAATAAACTGATTTTTTTTCCTTTCAAAATCATTTTGATCTCATTACTATTTTTACTTTTTGAAAAGTTATTTGGCAAATTAAGTTTAGCTCAAAATGCTTGTCATCGCCTAAAACAAAGCTGAAACTTTTTGTTCAAGTAGAAAACATATTTTAATTGAAAGATAAAATACTTTATTTAATAAAATTTAAACTGTTAATTTTTTTAGCTTGTTTGATTACTTATGCGGTTATATATATATATATATATATATATATATATACATATTCAAAATCTATACAAATTTTGGAAACTTACTTTTAATCTTTTGGATGTTGGATTCGAACGTGTCTTTAATCAAATTGCTGTTTAAATTATTCTATTAAAGTTTAGTAGTAATTATTAAACAACTAGGTTTTAACATGTAAATAAACAAAATAATTAAATGATAGAATGAAATACAGCTTATAATTAACCTATTAAACATAAACAATAACTATATGATTTAAACAGTATGACTGTAACTAGATATTTAAAATTAATTGAACTCATAATACAGATTAAGTAAAGATTTAAACAAAAACAAAATAACCTCTCGAAAACATCAATAAAATTTCTAGAAAACAGAAGTATAAAAAAAGTTTCATTTAATCTTAGAAAAAAACTAAACTTTAGCAGTCGAAAATTACTAAAGAGCCTTAAAAGTTTAATATCACGAAAAATTAAAATAAATTTAATATTTATCTAAAAAAAAAACAGAGTGAGTACAATACTGTTTTTAAAGTTAAACCGAAAACCAATGTTTTTATAAGCTACATAGAATCAACACTTCACAAACCAGTCACAATATCTGTCAGTCGGTGTGTCTGGTCCTGGATACTTACATTCAAGTTCATCTTCATCCCTCAAATCGTAGACGTACGCCTTCCAGTGTGGTGTGTCTCTAACTGTATTTTAAATTAACAATTTACGTTTTAACAGGTAGTAGTTTAAAAAAAAGGAAAAGGTTACAGAGAAAAATAAAACTTAGAATATATAGGGCAAGAAGTTTATAGTTGCTTTTTATATTTAAATTATATTTAAGTTTTTAAATATGATAATCTATAACGTTAAACAAGTTATATGTTCGAAAATACAACTGGTGAAACAAACAATATAGCATGCTGGCAACGAAAAAAATTAAGACTACAAATCAGTTTTTTCTATACAAGTTAATAAAGATTATTACTTAAATTGTTGACAAATTCTGTATTTTGAAGTTCCCTGGGTACCATTTTAATTGATCCTTTGCGTTCATTCCATGCAAAAACAGACAGGCATTTAGGTACGTCTAAAAATATTAATTTTTATTTAACTTTTATTGTTTTTTAATTTTTATCTATCTTTATCTATCTATTGATAATTTATAAATAAAATGTTTATAAATTTAAATTTAATTTATTATTGTCTTATTTAAATTTAATATTTTTGTTCAACTTAACAAACTCATAAGTTGTCTGACAAAACATAAACCAAAATAATTGTTGTTTATTACAAAATAAAAAACGTGAAAGCTGGTAACTTGTATACTTTAAAAGTAATATGTTACTTATGAATTTTAATTTAGTATAAGCTTTAAACTAACAAATAGTTTGACTTAATGGTTTTTAGTACGTAAAAAAAATAACAAAAATAAAATTTTTACAGATTAAGCTTTAAAATTTGCTTACAATTGAATTCTTTTACATTTTCAATACGAACAACTGCTTACAATAAAAATGCTCTTTTCCTTTACATAAGCTTTGAAAAAAGTATGTTAAGTATAAACAAAAATTGAAAACTAAAACTAACAGAAATCTTTGTTCATAAACTGCTGCAAAGTCTTGTTAAGTTGTGCTTCCAATTTAGCATTTCTGTCGTTTAGAACCGTACCAGCTGTAAAGAAAAATGCTTAAACTGGTTCAATAAAGAATAAAAAAAGGTATGGAAAATTCCTAAAAAAACAGTTCGGTTTTTTTTATATGTTGATACATATATAATTATTTAAACAAAAATAGTGCATAAACGTTTGTATTAATATAGTTAGCTTTTTACACTTAGTAAATTGAGCCTCTTTTTTGCAGTGAATATTAATAGTACAGCAAGGCCCCTAGTAGTAGTTGAACCACCTTCAACTGACACAAAGTAACAATGGCAGCATATGAGAAGTCAAGTTTTAATCATTTATCAAAAAACATACCCTTATGCAACAAGACATAGTAGAAAATAAAGCTAATGATAAAAATAAGAAGTTTCTGTAGAAGAATTAGAATTTAACTTTACTTCTGCACCTGTAATGAAGACATCACAGATATGATAGAAAACAAAGAAACATATGGTTTCAAATCAAAATTCACACCAAAACGAGCAGAGGAACACTAGCATTTTGAAAACATGTGTTTGACCTGATCAATCGAGTTAAATTTTGAAATCAAAAGACAATTTTCAATATGAGCTTCAAAAAGACTTAAGAAAAATAGACAACATCAAAAGCCTAATAGTACTAGCTGATAAAACAACTAACTACTACAAAGTACCATTAAAATACGATAGCTTCTTACTAAAATCGAAAAGAAAATAATACAAGAAAAGTGACAAAATAATAACGAATGACATAAACATGGAAGCCAGAGAGGTAGTGATAAACTTTAAATTTAAAAACAAATCAGTAAACTACTTACCTAAACAACAATGCTAGATGACGCTGAAAGACCACAATAAGGATCTTACTAGCAATCCTAAAACAAAATTAATAAAGCCCAGCTACTCAGATATAGGTCAAATTAGCAAATGTTTTGTTGATAAAATCAACACTATCTTAAGAAAATCAACCAAATATTTCCAAATGGCCAATGGCAAAGTTCTCAAGAAGTTCTTAATGGGTACAATTCACTTCGAATATACAAGTAAAAGTTCATGAAGTTTGATTATAGCAATCAATATCAAAAATATTACTAAAAAATGCTTTAGCTTTCGCAAACGAAGTACAAAAATAAGCGAGCAGGAAAAAAAAATCTTAAATGCATCTAAATAAGTATTGCACAATAAAGAAGAAGTCTGGGTAAAAAGAAAAAATAAAACAGATAAGAATGAGCTTTTCGATATCACCATGGAAGGAAAGCATGGTGCAAAGATATGTGAGCTAGTAAGTCTTTATATACTGCATAAGCTTAAGAATACGTTTCCAAATCTACTAAAGTCAAACCGCCCTCCAGCAATACTTAAGCGAGCTCCTAAAATGATAGAAGTGAGACTTTCCAAAATTCTAGCAATGAAAACCTATTCAATATAATAAGAAGGATTACAATGAGGCAATAAAGTTAAGTGGTTACAACTACAAAATAAATTTTAAAATGAAAGTAAGAAAAGAACGGTCTAAAAAATAAAAAGAAATATAATATGGTTTAACCCACCATACTGCAAGTCCCGTAAGAACAAATAATGGCAAAAAAATTTCCAAGTAATAAACAAATACTTTAGACTTAACAAGTTCAAAAAATGCTTGAACAAGAAGAACATCAAGTTAAGTTACAGCTATTTGCAAACATTGAGATTATCGTAATCAATCATAACAAGAAGATCACAAATAGCTACAAGAATAATGAAGATGAAGCATGTAACTGTAGAAAAAAAAAGAGAAATGTCCTTTGAAAGGTAGAAACTGCAAAGCAAAAAATGTATATACCTAGCTGCAATAAAAACTGACATTTAAACTAAATAATTTATTGGTCTAAGCGCCAACCAATTTAAAAAAGAGTAACCACCCACAGATCAACAATGAACAATAAACCAGAACATTGCAATTATTTAAAATACAAACAGGCAACTGAACTATCAAAGACATTAACAAATTGAAAATTGATAATAAAAACTTCGAATTAACTTTGAAAATACTAAAAAGAGAATATAACTCAAGACCCAGAATAGAAACGTGCAGATTGTACTTGAAGGAAGCACTACTGATTCTCAAAGCGGATAAACATTGCATAAATAAAAGATCAGTAGTAAGGAGTTTATGCAAACATAGGAATGAATTTTTGTTATTCTATTTGAATGAAACAATAACCTAAAAGTTCAAATAATATAAACATTTAAACTAGTTTTTTTAGTTTTTTAGAACTTCTTTATTAAGAATTTGTTGTATTTTTATTCATATTGTATTTAATTTTTTTTTCTTTGTCATTAATTACAGGGTTGCCACTCGTTTTTTCAATAATTTTCCCAGGTTTTCCAAATTTCTTCCAGGTTTTTAAAAGTAAACATTTTTGGGTCTATTTTTAGTTTTAAGTTAATTTCTATAAAAGAAACTGTGTTAAATAGTACAAACACACTTAAAAGATGCTGTAAAGTTACTATAAATGTGTTTATTAATAAAGATATTTTTTGATGATGACAGAAAAATTTTATTTATAAGATAGGTTTTTTGTGTCAAATTGAAATTTTAGTACTGAAAATGTTAAAATTATTAAAATTTCCAGGTTTTTTGATCAAAATTCCAGGTTTTTCCAGGTTTATTTCAAAATTTCTCAAATTCCCGGTTTTTCCAGGTTATATTTGCCTAAATTGCCGAATTCCAGATTTTTCAAGGTTTTTCCAGATTTCCAGGTAAAGTGGCAACCCTGTAATTAATACCAATATAAATATACCCAACTATGTATTTTCATTAAATTTGAATACTTAATATCAAAATTCATTTGATTGTGTTTTTACAAATGAATGAGTTCAAATTCACTTTACTAACATTGTTCAACTGTTATTTAGTATTTTGTTTTCATTTGAAAAGGTTAACTCACGCTCAACGAAACCTGGTAATTAAACAAAACAAAGCATAAACGTTTATACAATTATATTAATAAATAATAACTAAGATTATTCAGTGTATAAAAATTTGTTGTAATTTGACTTTCTTTATCTTATAAAAGGAATTAAAGCTTTTTAACAGACAAGTTGAGTAAAGCAATTATTATATACATGCAATGCATTTGTTTGACCTTTAAAAATCTAGAATTTAAACTTTGAAAATATATAGTATAAAAGGTTTTGAAGAAAAAAAAGTTTTTAGACTTTGATTTCTTTAGAAAATCTTTAATTGGGTTATAGTTATAAAATAATGTTTTGATGTATACTTTTGTTTTTCAAAACAAAAAAGTTCTGGTGCCATGTTAAGTAATTTATTTTATGCTTGTAAACTACTAGCAATACATTTTCCAAAAAAGTAGTGATCCCAAAATATATTTTTTACTGGGTATTTCAAGCTGTTTATTATTTGTTTTACTAAAAATCTATTCACATCAAACAGATTTACAGACACACTAGATACGAGTACAAATGAGACTTTAAATTAGTAAAACCATCATAAGTTTATAAAAAAACACTGTAGACATTATTGAAATAAATTAATGCAAGGTTTAAAAAATTTAAATACTAAGACAAAATTCAATAGATTTTTACAAAACTTCAAAATTTTTAATTAATCGATGTGTTAAAAAAAAAATCACTAAATATCTTACAAACATAAACTTTAAATAAGTGAGCTCATTGAAATACTTTAGTCTTTATTATAGAAAAAAAAATATTAGTAAATAATAAAAAAAAACAAACTCACAGAACCAGAAAAACACCATCCTGCAAAAATTGTATTTATTACTTTTTTTTAAATCAAGGTTAAGCGTAATCAAAATAAACTAACTAACTACTGTTGGCTGTAATAACATTTTTAAAACAGTTGTTTTTTTAATGATTGTAAAAAGTGTATAATGATATGAAAGTATAATAAAAATTAAAAATGTTACTTATAAATATTTACTTAATGTGTAGTTGTGATGAGACTTTTGTTAAAAATATTGTTATTTAAACGTTGACTAACATCATTATTGCCAGGTAGATGAGTTTGGAAAGTTTTAAGTTACTCTTCATTTTTGGTGTATCATCAGGAGTTTCTGGGTCCAACACTTTGTAATTTCCCATTGTGAATATTAACTTAAGTGCTGCAGAAAAATTAATGTTAGCATGAAAACAGGCAATAAATAAATGAAAGTATTTTGGTAAAAAATAAACTTGACTGAGTGAACTTTACACTATTAAAACATTTTTATAAATGTTTAAAATATAATTAACATAATTAACTCGTAGTAAAAATCCTATATTAGTAATATAAAAAACCAATCACAAGCTATTCTTTCACTTAAAAAAACATTAACTTTAACTTATTTTTTAAATATAACTATTTCAGCTTCATTAAACTAGTTTGCTGTTTTTATGTGATTTAAACTGTTGTAACATTGTGATATAATCGGAGAGAAAGAAAAAAGTAAATCACCTTACTATCACGTGAGCAGTTTGTTGACCAATAAAATAGTAAATTTAGCTGGTTAAACAGTTATAAAAGTTTCTCTTTTCAATAAACTTTCTCCTAGCTTGTTCTACTGATGCAACCGTTTAAAAGTTTATTTAATGAAATATTTTCAAACTGAAATACATACTTTTAAATTGATCTAATTTAAACTGTATCTTTTTTTACTTTCTACCATTTTAAAATTTTCGTGCTGTAAAAGAAAATATAACTGTTAGCTTTACAAGCTAAAGTTAAATATATGAAGAACTTTATAGAAGGCCATTGAAATCAGAAAATAATTAAAAAACTTAAATTGCAGCTTTTAGTTTAAAACCGTACTTTTAGAAATATTACTTTCTAATAAAAACATGCGCTTAATACACAACAAACCAACCAACAGTTAAGAGTGTATAAGTTAAGCCGAATTTAAGTGATAAGTAAAACTAATAATAATGACTAACTTAAGAAGGTTAGTTTAACAAAATTATATTAGTATTCTGAACTACCAAATTATTATAAATCTTCTTATAGTTTTGAGCTATCTAAACAACTAACAATAATGAAATTAGTAATTAAAGGTTTATATATAAGTTAAGTTAATTTATCAGTGTTTACATTAATCTTGTACATGTTTAAGCTTAAATGAAAAAACTATAACCAAGAGATAGTCTTGATAATATATATTTTTTTGTAATTTTACACAACTAAAAGGTATTAGATTAAGTTTTCTACTTTGATGGTATACTTAGAAGTTTAAAACGTTCTGATTTTTTTTGACTTTCAAAAACAAAAGTTTTCTTTTCGCATATTTATGACTCACAAGTTATGAGTTTAGAACATATAAGTTTTATAACTAAAATAAATTTATTATTGAAAGACAATAAAAGATAACTTATTTTTAAGCAAAAACCATTTAGCTAAACTAGCTTTTAGGTTTGGGGACAAATTTTTGTAGTAAAAGTTACTCGTGGTCCGCGATTATTTTAAAATTACTAAATTAATATATTAAATGAATATTTAGAAAAAAAATTGTTTTTATAACAAAAATGTTATGAATTTATTAATGAGAACGCACGAGCAAAGAGTAATTATTAAGTTTAGAGCCTAATTGTAATTTTTTATTACTAAAACGTTTACTTTTTAAGATTGTTTTTAGTTAAAAAGTACCTTGTGGGCCGCTGTTTGCTGTTTACTAATAATAACCTTTTACTACTATCATGAGTTCAATCATAACAATAAAAAAAAAAACTAATTTCTAGATATTTTATTAACTACTCAAAACAGTATAATTTATAAAACAAGATGTTACAACTTTATAACTTGAAAGCAAAAAGATGAAATGCAACTCTTTTGTACAATAATGTTTATACCAGGGGTCGGCAGGCAGTTGGTGGTCGCGGGCCAAATTTCTAGTTTCCAAAGTCTTCGCGGGCCGCAGTTTTAGTTTTAGTGACATTTGAGTAATCTTATGGTTTTAGTTTTAGTCACACTAGAGAAAAGTTTTACTTTTATTCACCTTATTATTTAAAATGACTTTTAGCTATACATAGAATGCCTATGCAGATTAATATTCATTAGATATTCATTTACATTGACTAATATACTTTAATAAATATGTATTAATATTGTTAATAAAATATGTACTTTCATAAGCACTTAATAAGTTAAACTTAATACTTTTATAATTTTACTTACAACCTAACTCTCTATAAAAAGCTAACTTGAAAGACAATTTATGAATTACTTTTATAAATTTGTTATATCATCAACACTTTTTCATATTTCTAAGAATATTTACTTCGAAAAAAAGTTTTTGCGAGTTAAATAATTTACACTCATTAAGAAGTTTAGTAATTAGTTAACATAATAAAATTAATACCTGTTTGTATTCAAAAAAGCTAAAACAAATGATTTAACATAATTAATTCTCAAATACTTTAAATAAATATTTTATTAGTAATTAGACTTTTAAATGGTTGCCGCTAAAAAGCAAAAAATGTCTGAGATGTATCAAACCAGCTTAAATTTATTAAAATTTGAAAAAGTTTATAAATAGTTGTTAATCAAGCATTAAATACCTAGTTAAAATATCATCATTATCAAAAAGTACAAAAAGTGTAAGAAAACGAGAAAAAAATACAATTAGTAAACTACATAATAGTCATAAAAACTATTCTGAGAATTGGAAGATTTCTTTAAAGTGTTTGAAATAAAAGCTTCACACACACCTTAGTTTTCAAGCTTTTAAAATAGCCTGTTTTTGTAGGAATCCAGTTAATATAAAGTAAACTACATAAAGAAATAACAACGGTTATTAACAGTAAATAAATTACATGCCAAAAATATATAAGTCAGCTGGAATGGACAATCGAGTTTCTTAATCAAGTTTAACAAAAGTATAAAATTTTATTAAGTCATTAGCGAAGTAGAATTTTTTTTTTATTAAGCATGATAGCAATTCTTCATTTGCAATAAGAATATTGCATTAAAAAATATTAATTGTAAAATATAAGACGGACGAGCTACAAGAATAAAAAAAGCGTCAGTTAGGAGTTATTGCAAGAAACAACAAAAAAAAAATCACCACAGTCATTTCCGAAAAAGCACATTATTATCTTCAGTAACTACAGAATAATCAGAAAAAATTGTTATAGCAAGTAATAAATTAGAAAAATTTATTACCTAAAATGAGTTATCGTTTATAATTGAAAACTTTTATATAGAATTGATGTCGGCGGTAATGAAAAACTTTTGTTTATTTTTTCAATGACAACATGAAGTCGTGTTTAGGAAATGTATTAAGGTTATAAAGTCTCATAAATCAAATTAGGACTTTAATCAAACTGTTAACATGAGAGCACTGATAGAAAAACTATTGCTCATCTGAGAACTTTTAGCGATGTTTTTACTAACTTTGACATATTAGTAGAATTTCTTGGTTTAGTTCCAACGCGAAGCACAACAATCGGTGAAAATTTTTCAAGTATGTACCAATGTATAGTATATTGCAATGTACCAATACGGAGTTTTTGGAAGTACAATTCCTTCTTTTATTTTTAGTATAAAGTTTAATTAAAGTTTAAAAAATGTCTTAAAACATTTAACAATATTAAAAAATACTGTTAAGCTATTATAATATATTTTTTAATAAAAAAACATTTATTGGTAATTTTTTTTGAGTCAAATCGAAATTTCATTACTTTAAATGTAAAAATTGTTTGAAATTCCAGGTTTTTCAAAAATTCTCAATTTAAAGTTTTTTTCTAGAATTTTTAACCGTAAATTCACAAATTCAAAGCTTTTCCGGGATTCAACTTTTTTGGCAACACTGATTGTTCATTCTTAAATGTACACAATAATATAAATAATATTTTGAATTATATCAGCTGAAAGACTTAAAATTTAACGTATATTAAAACTCAAACTAACACTGTGGATTGAGCAAAACATACATCATAAGTTTAATTTGCCACTCTTTCAAGCAAAAAAGCCAGCCTGAGTCAACAAAAACATTCTTGATATTTTTGTATACAAAAGCAATTCTAGCCAAAAACTTAAAAAATGGCTTAGTTGGCCTGAGATTTGAAGTCTTCAAATTTTGATGGTCTGAGTGTGTGGCAATGTTTAGTTGTTTATTTGCTTGAATTTAACTATTTTGATTAACAATGTACAAACTTTATAAACTTACCATCCCTATATCTAGTTTTTGATAAATAGGTAGCTCGAAAAAACAGCAATTGTGTGTATTGATATGCAAGGCATAAAAATTAACTTAGCTTGAAATAAACAATGTTTGAAAAATGAAATGTATACAAAACAATAACTATATTAACTTATGTCATATATATTGTTTTAAATGTGTCTGTACAAATTAAGATATGACATGTATAAATAACAATATTAGAGAAGTATGCATAAACTAAACTTAAACTAACTAAAGTATTAAATTAAAAGTGGTTTAAAATATGAGCAATTTTTTAAGTTGGTGTGCATAGAAAACTTATAAAAAAATTAAAATGTGTCAAAACTAGTGATGTACCGGACCCACAATTTCGGGTCCGGCCGGACCCGGACTTTTTTTTCAAATTAGAATCCGGCCGGAACCGGACCCGGACTTTTTTTTCAAATTAGAATCCGGCCGGAACCGGACCCGGACTTTTTTTTCAAATTAGAATCCGGCCGGAACCGGATCCGGACTTTTTTTTCAAATTAGAATCCGGCCGGATCCGGATATCAGACAAAAATGGCAATATCCGGCCGGACCCGGACCCGGATAGTGAGTCCGCTACATCACTAGTATAAACTAGCCTGAGTCAAAATGAGGTTTTTAGAAACTAAAAAAAAAAACTTTAATCTAATAATAAGAAGAACAGCTAGCCACAAGGTTTAAAAATTTAGGTGTTATTTACAATTAAAAATATGAAATCAAGTTCTTGAACAAAATACACTAGAAAATTACAAAATATTGAAAACTGGATCAGCTCAAACTCATTCAAAATCTAAAAGAAAACTTGCCTGAGTTTTTATAAAAAACTAAACTAGCCTGAAGCAGTCCAAGATTTTCTAAAATTCCCAAAAATTTTGAAAATAGCGGGTTGCCATTGTTTAAGTCAATAAAATTAGCTAGCGTGAGTATAAACAAGCCTGAGTCAGAATTCAACCGTATTAACTCTAAATGTTCTCTGAGCTCAACTTTAAACAATAAATAATGCAAGTAATCATTCCAAAGTTCTTAATTTTACAACATATGTAAACAGTTGCATTTCTGAAATGTTTATTTCATAGTTTAAATGCAAACAAATGTAAATTAGTCACGTGTACAAAATTAGCCAATCACGGTAGGTGTTTAATTTTAACTGACGAAAATGACTCTTATTAATTTACACAGGGTTTATTTTTGAAAAAATACTTTTCAGTATGCTCTATTTTACTAACTAGATCCGGGTCCGGCCGGATCTCTGTTAGGATCCGGCCGAACCCGGACCCGGACTTTTTTTTCAAATTAGAATCCGGCCGGAACCGGATCCGGACTTTTTTTTCAAATTAGAATCCGGCCGGAACCGGATCCGGACTTTTTTTTCAAATTAGAGTCCGGCCGGATCCGGATATCAGACAAAAATGGCAATATCCGGCCGGACCCGGACCCGGATAGTGAGTCCGGTACATCACTAGTCAAAACAAAAATCAAATGAACCTTATTTCTTATTACTATGTTATTTTAAATGTATTCACACTAAAATATAACATTTACAAACAAAAAAATTATAAAAGAAACTGAGGTATAAAAAATATTGAAAAAGAATATCTAAGCTATAAAGAAATGACACTTTATTTAATTACTGTGCATTCATTTTGTACAAAATGGAAAATATTTGCATTTAGTTTATTTAATAAATAGGTATTATATAACCAACTTATCAAATCCAAGCACTAATGACACTATTTTTCAGATAACTACTTACTGTTGTAACAAAGAAGTAATTATGAACTGAGAAACATATCCTATTAGAACGCTATTCTGTCTTTTTCACATTTTTAAACTAAAGCAGTAATTACTTGAAATTTTTTTAAAATGTTATAGAGAGACTTAAAATCAAACTAATCAAATTAAGTCGAATTACCGAAAAATTTAACTAGAAATATAATTTTGCTCAGCGGGCCACATTTACATGCTCGCGGGCCACAAAATTTTCTTTCGCGGGCCGCATTCCATTCAAAAAAATAACATGCTCGCGGGCCGCAGATTTACCCTTCGCGGGCCGCAATTGGCCCGCGGGCCGCAGTTTGCCGACCCCTGGTTTATACTGTAAAAAATGTTTAACTTTTTACTAATACAATTTATTTTATTGAAATACAAACTTATTTGCAGTTTTGACCGAACTAGAGTATCGAGAATTAGTATATATATATTTTTATTCTTTAAAGTTTGCTGGCTTAACATTGCTATTGATTTAATTTGAATCGATAGTTATTTAAACACGTTGTTGTACAATAAACTACAATGTACTTATGAATAAACAAGCTATGTTATTCAGAAATATATAGAAATATTTATGATCAGCTTTAGAGACAAATTGTCTTTTATGCTGAAAATAGACTTTATACGTCAAAGTAGTTTTAGACTTTTAGGAAGTTGAAAAATCTAATCTTTTTAAGCCATAGTTACGTATGTAGTTTACAACTAATATGATACTGTTTTATATATTTTACGTTTTTGAAACTATGTTAATTTAAAGTTTTAATTTATTTACTGCCACACTTAACCATATTTGACACCAAACAAGTTTTATCAAGTAAACAATAATAATTTCATGGGCATTTTTTATGAACTAATTTAAAAATAGTTATTTAAAACACACATTTTTTTAACTACGGCACAGAATTTTTTTAAACAGTTATATAAAAAAATTTAGTTTACTTTAGTAGTAAAACAAAAATATATAGTTTTTTATTTTTAGTTTTTATTTAAAGTATGTTTAGTATGTAGTAGTAAGTTTAAAAAACTTCTTTAAACAAATCGTGATCTTATTTTTTTTTATAAACTACTTTTCAGTTTTTAGTATATTTTTAAACTTACAAAATAATACAAAAAATCTTTTAAATATAATATTACTAAGCAGTTCATTATTTTCTATACTTTTCAGTTATTTAAACTATGCAAAATATTACCTAAACATTTTGAGAAAACACGTAATTTTATTTTCTAACTTTTTGTTTTACAAAATCAACATTTATATTTTCTTCTAAAACGCTTAAAAAGTTTGTATTTTAAAATATTATGCGAAAACTATGTTGTATTACAAAAATCCAATAAAACTAGTTTTCAAAAACTCTTAATCATTAATTTTCAAATCATTTAGTAGGTCAGATGAAAAACTTTACAACTATAATTAATACAAACACATAAATCTATAAAATACGTAAACAAATAGAAACTAGATAATATAAAAACTGTTTTCGACTTTAAGAATTTAAAAGGGTGCTGAAATAAATTTTTAACTTATAGGTTTATTATGGTAGTTACGACTCGATAACCGAAAGGTTTCTTTGTACACCAGGTCCTTAGACCAAACTTTTTGAGCGCTTTTTTTATCGTTCAACAAACGATATATTATTCTTCACAAATTCTTTAAATTTACGTATAATTTTTTTTAAACAACCTATAACACCGTTTTTACAAAGTTTGATAAAGCGTTAGAAAGACTGTTTTATAATCATTTGTTATAATTAAAACACATATCGATAATAAGACTTTTTTAAATGATACGTTAAATATTAAAGGTTTACTGATATCACGTTTATTCAGATTAATTTTAAAGTTGTTTGTTTTGTTTGAAGTACAACTGAATAAGTTCGTGTGCTTTTTAAAGATTTTTAGCTTAAGTAATTTTGTTTCTATATACAAGCTTGACATCTTAGGTAAATACCAACTTTAAATGCTAACATTTGTATATCTGAAGAAAAAAAATATTTTATATGCGAAGTTGCTTAACCTATTCGGTTGTATCTTATATGTTTGCATTAGAAAACAAGCATAATAATTTTTGTTAGAAATAAGTAAATTAAAAAAAAAACATGTATAGTTAACACTTAAGCGGCAAATCCGTGCAATTTTTGTTAAGATCTTTTTAAATTATTAAGTTTGAATTTAAATTTAGATATTTTAAATTTTTATTTTAACTAGACGTTTTTAATACTTAATAAATTTTTTGTTTGTGTGTGCTTGTATGTTTTTATTATATGTGCAGAGAAAATATTGAAGTATATATTTTTATTTAAATAATTAAACCTCAACTCATTAAAACAAACACCTCTGCAACTTATAATTACTAATTTTTTTTGAAGTCGTTGAAGCTAATGCTTTAATTTAACTCTACTATAATTTTACTTTTTATTTTAAGCATTTATTGGATTTTAATTTCTTATTACAAAAAATGTTATATTTTGATAAAATGTGATATTTTAAGTTTATTTGAGTTTAATAATTATTTTGGTCGAAATTTCACTTGAAATTTTTTGGTCGACGAATGAAAACTTTTTTTCACATAAACTATTTAAAAAATCAGCACTTGTTAACATAGAATAAAAGTTTAATTTTATTGCTTTTTAGGATTGAATTTCTAAACTGTTGAAATGAAGTTTATTATTATACTTTTACTTATGAATGCTGCTGTCACTAGGTGTGAAAGTTGTGGTGACTTTGACAACAAAACTGTTCAGCTATTTTGGAAAAAAGATCATTTGATCTCTAAGAAGTTTCCCTTCGAAGATTTCTTGTATTATCATAGAATTAAAAAGGAACTTCTAAGTAATTTTAGTTTAAACCATCCAAAACATCATTGTGACGTAGAAGATATTTGCATACAAAACTCTCCAAAGTTGAAAAACTCCAAAGTGGAGAATGTCCGGACTGTGAAGAATTTGAACTAGGGTTCGACATGTATTATGAATTTGATTATGATTACGATTTAGAACTCCTATCAGGACTCGATAATTATTTAGTGCTCGATTATTAATTTGATTCAGAACCTCTTTGTAAAAAGTATTCGTACTGTGAATTGTATTTCAAGTTTGAACATAAAACCGAGTTTGTGTTTTTTATCGATCATTTAGAATTCTGGTTATTTTCTCATCGAAACTTTACCATTCATTCTAACCAACATATCAACAAGTCTGGAAACTATTTTTTTAGTAGAAGGTAAGGGAAAACTTAAATACATAAAACAAAGCAGTTTTTTAGTTATTATTGTACATTTTTGTTAATAAAATTTAAAAAACTTGTTTAATACTTTTTTTATAAGTTATACATAAACACTTTTTGGCTTCAGTTATATTTTTATTTAATACTAAAAGTAAATATTTTTAGACAGAATACAACGATCACAGCATTGATAATATTCTATTTGTTGATTGGAACAGTGTCTGTTATTGGGAATTTTATTGTACTTTTTGTTGTTTATAAATCAAAAGAATTACGACATAGTCAGTATGTTTATAATTGTTCTATTGCAGTTTCTGATATTATTTTGGGTTTTACTATAAGTATTTTTTTCATAACCTTCTTTCTAAAATTGTCAGATTTTGATCCTAATAACTTAAAGCAAATGAATAGTATTTTGAACAGAGTAGAAACAACTAGAGGCATAAATGACATTAAGACTTTTAAGTATCAACTAGACCACGTTAGATTATATACAGACTTCTCTGGCTACAGCAAGTATTTTTTTCTAATTTTGCTTTATATAACACCAACAACACTTTTTGTCTCGTTTATTTTTTTGCTATTTGCTTCGATCGATAGGTATACTGCGTTAACGTTTCCTTTTAAATACAAACAAGTGAACAGCATTAAGATTGCAAAAGCAGTTTCTGTTTCAAATTGGATTTTGAGTGCCATAGTTAATACTGTTTCAATGTTTTTGTCAATTGCGACGTCTCAGATGTCTTTTTTATTTCAGTCTCTTAAAAGTGTTGGGCCTCAAAGAAAAACAAATTTTTCAAACAGAGATGTAACCGCAGCAATTTTGTTTGTTTTGTTCAGTCTGTTATGGATTTTTACTTTTATGACATTATGCAGCTTGTATAAAAGTCATAAAAGGTCTTCATCACTTAAGAAAAGCACTAAAAAGGGTGTTTCTTTAGAAAAACAGATGTCTATGATTATGATAATTATGGTTTTGGCGTTCACATTTAGTTTGTTTCCAACAATTTATTTAAACATTCGTTTGTACTTGCATAAAGAAGGCCCAACTAATATTTCAAGTTATAAATAATTTTTTGTATCTGTTGCATTTTTGACTACTAATTCAGTTTGGAATTTTGTAATTTACAATATTTTAAACAAAAAGTTTCGATCTGCTTTTATTAAAATATGTTTCAAGTGCAAATAACTAAACATAACTGCAAACATTTTATTGCAGTACTCTTGTATAACTTTGTAAAGATTTTTATATAAGTTTATTGCAAAATTTTACATTGCTAAACTTAAAATCTTGTTAAAAATACTCATAATATTTTAGTTATTATTACTGAAGATAGTTCCTGTTTTTATAAAGATGTATTTTTTTCAATTGTTTTAAAGGAAAATTGTTTACAATTGTAATAGCTTTTCCTTAGCTTCACTTACATAAAAAATTTTAAGATTATTATTTTTTTGTCATATACACGATTGATAATAACTTTTAAGTTAAAATAAATATTTTAAAAAGACTTTAATGCACTTTGTTAGTTTAGTCACGAAAAGTTAAGTTCATTACAAAATCATATCTTAATAAAACTATTTGTTTCTTTTTGTTTGAAAAAATCATGGAATTTTGAAGAATAGGGTTCTACGAAATCCGACTTTATAGTTTATGTTGATATATGTGATTACTTTTTGCTGTAAATATTATGTGTTTTACTGTAGTAAACTTTTTATCGTAATAATAGCAGTTGCTAATAAAAAACAAACAACAATTTCCTTTTTTAGAATTTTTTGAGAAAATATGTTTAACAATAAGTCTAGATATTTCGGATTGTACAACTAATAAAAGTTATTTTTAAACATTTTAACAATTTTAACATTTAACTGATATGCTATCCCGCCATCACAAATAGTACTAAACTTGACCGCACTACCATTAACTATAATATTTAGGACATAACGACGAAATCAGGTCACAGAATGTCACATGGATTGTTGCTTATGGTAATGTTCAGTTTAGTGATGTGTGTAAAATTTTATAAAGTTTTTTAGTCGCAAGTTTTTATACTTCATTGTAATCTTAGTTGTTGTTTTAAGATAATTTTAACGACGTATTTTCTTCTAATTAAGTTTTGTGTTTTCAAGATGTTTTAATCTTTAACACCATAAAAGATTAATTTTAAGATTATGATAAGTTCGCTTAAATAATATGTTGATATGTCTGTTATTGTATAGTCTAAAATAGATAAGCTTATTCTTAAGCAAGATTTGTAGTAGCTAATTTCCTTAATTAACACTCTAAAAACAAAAGTAAGTCGTTTGTATATTCTTTTTGTTTCTTAAGATAAAGTTTAAACTTAGTTTTAAGATATTTTGTTTTTTATTCAAATGAAAAACCTCTTAGATTATACATATGATTAATGTTTTTTTAAATTCTATGTAGAAAAAATCTTTACTTAGCGGCATTTAAGAAACATTTCTCTATCAAATGCAAATATGTAAGACATCTAAATTTAAAAAAAAAAGATTTTATATTTGCTTTTGTATCTTTAACTTTTTTCATTAGTTTTTAATTTCTTAAAATTATATTAAGTAAAAATTTATAAACTTTACATAATTGATACATTAGCTTGTGATTGAACTTTAATTGTAATTGGTGTTTACTAAACACTGTATAATGACAATTAGAAAATATAAGAAAATATAAAATCTTAATTAAAAAAAACTTTTTCAAAGAGTTCTCATTATAACTACTTGATAACTTTAAGAAGTCGTAACAACTAGTTAGTTCAATCTACTTTTAGAAATATATATATATGTATATATATAGCTAGGTTAAAAATTGTTTCTGTTGAAATCAATAACTTTAAATGATATGTTAAATATTGAAAGTTTACTGATATCACGTTTATTCAGTCTAGTTTTAAGGTTGTTCATTTTGTTTGAAGTACAATTGAATAAGTTTGTGTGCATTTTAAAGATTTTTAGCTTAAGTAATTTTGTTTCTATATACAAGCTGGACATCTTTGGTAAATACAAACTTTAAATGCTAACATTTGTATATCTGAAGGAAAAAAATATTTTTTATATGCAAAGCTGATTAACTTATACGGTTGTATCCTATATGTTTGCATTAGAAAACAAGATAATTTTTTTTTGTTTTAAATAAGAAAATTAAAAAAAAAAACAAAAATAGTTATTACTTAAGGGGCAAATCCGTGCAAATTTTGTTAAGATCTTTTGAACTTTTTAAGTTTGAATTTAAATCTGGATAATTTAATTTGTTGTTTTAATTAGGCGTTTTTAATGC
Organism: Thalia democratica; assembly: GCF_965202585.1. Classification (NCBI taxonomy): domain Eukaryota; kingdom Metazoa; phylum Chordata; class Thaliacea; order Salpida; family Salpidae; genus Thalia; species Thalia democratica. Next base: position 52,688 of record NW_028139283.1, read on the forward strand.
TTATTAAAGTTTTTGTTTGTTTGTGTTTGTATATGTTTATTATATGTGCAGAGAAAAGATTGAATTATATATTTATATTCAAATACTTAATCCTTAACTCATCAATACAAACATGATCTCTGCAACTTATAAATATTAAGCTTTTTCAAAGTCGTTGAATTTAATGCTTTAATTTAACTCTACTAAAATTTACTTTTTATTTTAAGCATTTATTGAATTGTAATTTACTATTACAAAAGATGGTATGTTTTGATAAAATGTGATATTTTAAGTTCATTTGAGTTAAATAATTATTCTTGTCGAAATTTAGCTTAATATTTTTTGGTCGAAAATTGAAAATGTTTTTTACATAAACTATTTTAAATATCAGCAATTGCTTACATAAGACAAAAACTTAAGTTTATTACTTTTTAGGATTAATTCTCAATCGTCAAAATGAAGTTTACTATTATAGTTTTACTCATGAATATTATCGTTATTAAATGTGAAAGTTCTTGTGACTTTGGCAACAGAATTGTTCAGCTATATTGGAAAAAAGATTATTTGATTTCTAAGAAGTTTTCCTTCAGAGATTTCTTGTATTATCACAGAATCAAAAAAGAATTTGTAAGCATTTCAAATTTAAACCATCCCAAACTTCATTGTGACATAGAAGATATTTGTCATACAAAACTCTCAAAGGTTGGAAAATTTTATGAAGAATGTTGTGATTATGGGCTTCCCGCTTATGAATTTAATTATGATTACGGTGTAGAATTCCAGTCAGAATACGATTATAATTCAATACAAAAGTTTGAACTCGATTTAGAGCTTTTTTATGAAAAGTATTCGTACTGTGAATTGTACTTCAAGTTTGAACATAAAACCGAGTTTGTGTTTTTAATCGATCGTTTAGAATTCTGGTTGTTTTCTCATCGAAACTTTACCATTCATTCTAACCAATTTATCAACAAGTCTGGAAAGAACTTTTTTGGTAGAAGGTAAGAGAAAACTTAAATACATAAAACAAAGTAATTTATTGATTTTTAATGTACATTGTTAAAATTTTTTTAAAATATGTTTAATCTTTTTTTTAATCAGTTTTTCTAAGTAATTTTTTGCTTCAGTTATGTTATTATTTAATATTAAATTAACTATTTTTAGACAGAAGACAACGATCACAGCATGGATAATATTCTATTTGTTGATTGGAACAGTGTCTGTTATTGGAAATTTTATTGTACTTTTTGTTAATTACAAATCTAAAAACTTACGTCATAGTCAGTATGTTTACAATTGTTCTATTGCAGTTTCTGATATTATTTGGGGTTTTACTATAAGTATTTTTTTCTTAACTATCTTTGCAAAATTGTCAGATTTTGATCCTAATAATCTCAGACAAATGAATGATGTTTTGGACAAAATACAAACAACTAGAGGCAAAAACAACATTACGACTTTTAAGTACCGACTAGACCATGTTAGATTATATACAGACTTCTCTGGCTACCCGAAGTATTTTTTTCTAATCTTGCTTTATATAACACCAACAACACTTTTTGTCTCGTTTATTTCTCTGCTATTTGCTTCAATCGACAGGTATCTTGCGTTAACGTTTCCTTTTAGATACAAGCAAGTGAACAGCATTAAGATTGCAAAAGCAGTTTCTGTTTCAAATTGGACTTTGAGTGCCATAGTTAATACTGTTTCAATGTTTTTGTCAATTACGACGCCTAAAATGTCTTTTTTGTTTCAGTCTCTTAAAAGTGTTGGGCCTCGAAGAAAAACAAACTTTTCAAACAGAGATGTAACCGCAGCAATCTTGTTTGTTTTGTTCGGTCTGTTGTGGATTTTTACTTTTATGACGTTATGCAGCTTGTATAAAAGTCATAAAAGGTCTTCATCACTTAAGAAAAGCACTAAAAAAGGTGTTTCTTTAGAAAAACAGATGTCTTTAATTATGATAATTATGGTTTTGGCGTTCACATTTAGTTTGTTTCCAACAATTTATTTAAACATTCGTTTTTTAAACAAATTGGACTTTACTTTCGAGCTAGTTTAATATAGTTACAAACTTATTCCTAAGTTATAAATAAAACACACTTTGAATAAATGCAACTTAATTTATTTTCAATAATAATTCTTAGTTTTGAAGAAAGAAACTATTAAATCACGACACAAATAAAATCTATAAAAAGTATCTGTAATGATATTAACATCTCATTTTCGTATTTTAAAGCGAATGTTGTGGAGTGTTTTGCGCAGATATTTGTGACGTGCTTCTAGTATTAAAAAAACAAACACGTTTTTATAAAAAAACAAACATTTTTATTATTTCAAGGAGTTAATTTCATTCCGACGAGTATATATCGGCGTTTGTCTTTCAAATACGCGTTAAAGTTATGATTAATACCATTATCTCTAAAATGAAAATTTTGTTGATAATTAGGACGAACTCGCTTATGGTAATTTATTTTAGCCCTATGCTGACTTTGCTCATACTGCTGTAGTCTATTGTAGTTAACTTGCTTAGGTATTAATGCGTTTTCTTTATAAGCATTCCATATGGCTTGTCCTTTTCTTTTAAAAAGTTCTAAGCTTTCATCAAAATGTTCCCTAATCTTATCTTTGATCGAAAAGGGCATTAAGTATGCAAGAAAAAACTTAATTCTGTCCTGCTCTGGACATTTGGCCCAACTTACGGCTTTAGCAAATATTTTATTAAAGTTTGTACAATCATCCCAAATTGGAATTTTATCTAAAATTTCAGCTAACTGATTGTCCCTATTAATAAAAAAGTTTCTTAAAGAACTGTAATTTCTTTCACCTCGTTCTGTCATTTTATAATAGTCTGACAACTCTTCTCTTGGCCAAAACCCAGTTAAAAATTTATACTTTTCTGTATTACTATAAATATTTTCATTTAACATTTCCTCCTCGAAAAAACTAATAATATCACGAGGGTTTCTTACAGAGTCTAACCTTTTAAACTTTTTACTTAGTCTTTGCGCCTTAAATGTGTCGCTAAAAATGTTTAAATTATTTTGATTACTTTTTTCGTAATCATCGTAAAAAGGTTCGCGTTTTTCTAGCATCGCACGTTCGTAATGTGGTGATCTAGACTTCTTTAATCTATTATTTAACTTTTTTATTTGCATTTGCAAAACTCTTAACTCTTCTTCATTTGTTAGCTGCTTAACTTCGCTTGATTTTCTAAATTGTTGTTGAATGCTGTTTGACGGATAAAATTCAGCATTATCTTTCATCATCTCTGCTTGATGAAAATTATTAAAATTGATATCGTCATTGTTGTTTGTGTGCATTTATTCTGTTGACTGCTTAAAGATTCCTAATCAGAAAATTCAAGGTTTTTAAAAGACACTGCGTGGTCTCCACTTTAAACAAATAGGACTTTACTTTCGAGCTAGTTTAATATAGTTACAAACTTATTCCTAAGTTATAAATAAAACACACTTTGAATAAATGCAACTTAATTTATTTTCAATAATAATTCTTAGTTTTGAAGAAAGAAACTATTAAATCACGACACAAATAAAATCTATAAAAAGTATCAACAAAGTTACATAAATACTAACATCAACTCCGCAATGTAGACGTTTTCTCGAAACAAGTTAATGAAACGTCTTTCAGTAAGTAAAACAACTAACTTTAACGCGTATTTGAAAGACAAACGCCGATATATACTCGTCGGAATGAAATTAACTCCTTGAAATAATAAAAATGTTTGTTTTTTTATAAAAATATGTTTGTTTTTTTAATACTAGAAGCACGTCACAAATATCTGCGCAAAACACTCCACAACATTCGCTTTAAAATACGAAAATGAGATGTTAATATCATTACAGTTTGTACTTGCATAAGGAAGGCCCAACTAATATTTCAAGTTATAAATATTTTTTTGTATCTGTTGCATTTTTGACTACTAATTCAGTTTGGAATTTTGTAATTTACAACATTTTAAACAAAAAGTTTCGATCTGCTTTCGTAAAAATATGTTGTAAATGTAAATGATTAACAGTAGCTGCAAACATTTTATTGTAGTAGTCTTGTACAATTTTTTAAAGAATTTTATATAAATTTTCAGCAAAATTTCCGTTGCTAAGTTTGAAATCATGTTAAAAATACTCATAATATTTTTTCTAGTTTTTGTCTGATGATTTTTCTAGTTTTTACAAAGATGTTTTTTTTTTCAATTGTTTTAAAGGAAAATTGTTTACATTTGTAGTAGCTTTTCCTTAGCTTCACTTACATACAAAAGTTTAAGATTATCAATTTTTAATCTTTATTTGTTTTGTCTCTTTTTTTCTACAAACTTTAAATTTAATAATATTCTTTTTGTATTACAATATTCTTAATTAAAAATAACTTTGAAGTTAAATAATCATTTGAAATACACTTAATGCACTTAGTTAGTTTAGTCACGAAAAATCTAGTTCATTACACATTCATATCATAATAAAACTATTCGTTTCATTTTGTTTGAGAAAATCATGAAATTTTGAAGCATGTGATTCTACAAAATCCGACTTTATAGTTTATGTTGATATATGTGATTACTTTTTGCAGTAAATAATATATGTTTTATTGTATTAAACTTTTTATCGTAAAAATATCAATTGCTTATAAAAAACAAACAACATTTTTTTATAATAATTTCTTAAGATAATCTGTTTACGAATAAGTTTAGCGATTTTGGACTATACAACTAATATAATTTATGTTTTAAACATTTTAACAATTTTAACACTAAGCTGATATGTTTTCCCGCCATCACGATTAGTAATTAACTGAACCACACTACTATTAACAAAAAATCTATATGACGTAACAACGAAATCAGGTCGCATAATATCACATGGATTGTTGTAAATGGTATTATTCAGTTTAAAGCTGTGTAATTATCAAAAAAAATTTAATTGCAAATTTTTATACTTCATTTTAATAAAAGTTGTTGTTTTAAGATAAACTTAACGACGTATTTCTTCTAACTAATTTTTTTTCTTTAAATATGTTTTAATCTTTATCACTAAAAAAGAATACATTTTAAGATTATGATAAGTACGCGTAAACAATGTATTGATATATCTGTTAGTTATATAGTCTTAAATATTTAAGGTTAATTTTAAAATAGATTTATAATAATTAAACTTTTTACTCTAGAAATAAAACTAAGTTTTTTGTATATACTTTTCTTTTCGTAAGATAAAGTTTAAACTTAGTCTCAAGATATTTTGTTTTTTCATAAATTATTAAATTTTTTTGATTATAAACATTCTCTATGTTTTTAAATAGTTTTTATAAAATAAACCTTTACTTAGCGGCATATAACAAACCTTTAACTATCAAATGCAAATATTTATGGTAGCAAATTGAATAAAAAAGATTTTGAAGAGTGCTTATAAAGAAATTATTTTGTTTTTTTAGCTTTTTTATTAGTTTTTTTTTTTGTTAAGCATTGTTTTTAGTGAAAAATTATCAAGTTTGATTGTTTAATACATTAGATTGTGATTGAATTTCACTGTATTTGGTGTTAACTAAAAAATGAATAACGACAATTAGAAAATATAAGAAAATATAAAATATTAATAAAAGTAAGTTTTTTTAAAGACTTCTCATTATCACCATTTGATAACTTTAAGTAGTAGTAACAACTAGCAAGTTCGATATACTTTTAAGAAAGATATATAGCTAAGTTAAAAATGTTTTTGTTGAAATCAATAACTTTAAATAATACGTTAAATACTAAAAGTTTACCGATATCACGTTTATTCAGTCTAGTTTTAAAGTTGTTCGTTTTGTTTGAAGTACAATTGAATAAATTTGTGTGCTTTTTAAAGATTTTTAGCTTAAGTAATTTTGTTTCTATATACAAGCTTGACATTTTCGGTAAATATCAACTTTAAATGCTAACATTTGTATATCTGAAGAAAAAAAATATTTTATATGCGAAGTTGCTTAACCTATTCGGTTGTGTCTTATATGTTTGCATTAGAAAACAAGCATAATAATTTTTGTTATAAATAAGTAAATTTAAAATAAAACATGTATAGTTAACACTTAAGGGGAAAAATCGTGCAATTTTTGTTAAGATCTTTTGAACTTTTTAAGTTTTAATTTAAATTTAGATATTTTAAATTTTTATTTTAACTAGAAGTTTTTAATACTTGTTAAATTTTTTTTTTGTTTGTGGTTGTTTGTGTTTATTATATGTGCAGAGAAAAGAAAGAAGTATTTATTTATATTTTAATAATTAAACCTTAACTCATTAAAACAAACACCTCTGCAACTTATAATTATTAAGCTTTTTTGAAGTCGTTGAAGCTAATGCTTTAATTTAACTTTACTAAAATTTACTTTATTTTAAGCATTTATTAAATTTTAATTTACTATTACAAAAGATGGTATATTTTGATAAAATGTGATATTTTAAGTTTATTTTGAGTTTAATAATTATTTTGGTCGAAATTTCACTTGAAATTTTTTGGTCGACGAATGAAAACTTTTTTTCACATAAACTATTTAAAAAAATCAGCACTTGTTAACATAGAATAAAAGTTTAATTTTATTGCTTTTTAGGATTGAAGTTCTAAACTGTTGAAATGAAGTTTATTATTATAAATTTACTCATGAATGTTGCTGTCACTAGGTGTGAAAGTTGTGGTGACTTTGACAACAGAACTGTTCAGCTATTTTGGAAAAAAGATCATTTGATCTCTAAGAAGTTTCCCTTCGAAGATTTCTTGTATTATCACAGAATCAAAAAGGAACTTCTAAGTAATTTTAGTTTAAACCATCCAAAACATCATTGTGACGTAGAAGATATTTGCCATACAAAACTCTCCAAAGTTGAAAAATTCCAAAGCGGAGAATTTCCAGACTGTGAAGAATTTGAACTAGATTTTGACATGTATTATGAATTTGATTATGATTACGATTCAGAACTCCTATCAGGATTCGATAATTATTTAGTACTCGATTATGAATTTGATTCAGAACCTCTTTATAAAAAGTATTCGTATTGTGATTTGTATTTCAAGTTTGAACATAAAACTAAATTCGAGTTTTTAATTAGTCATTTAGAACTCTGGTTGTTTTCTCATCAAAACTTTACCATTCATTCTAACCAAGTTATCAACAAGTCTGGAAACTATTTTTTAGTAGAAGGTAAGGGAAAACTTAAATACATAAAACAAAGTATTAGTTATTATAGTACATTTTGTTAATAAGATTTAAAAAACTTGTTTAATATTTTTTTTTATAAGTTATACTTAAACACTTTTTGGCTTCAGTTATGTTATTATTTAATATTAAATTAACTATTTTTAGACAGTAGACAACGATCACAGCACTGATAATATTCTATTTGTTGATTGGAACAGTGTCTGTTATTGGAAATTTTATTGTTCTTTTTGTTGTTTATAAATCTAAAAAGTTACGTCATAGTCAGTATGTTTACAATTGTTCTATTGCAGTTTCTGATCTTGTTTGGGGTTTTACTATAAGTTTTTTTTTCGTAACTATCTTTGCAAAATTGTCAGACTTTGATCCTAATAATCTCAGATAAATGAATAGTGTTTTGAACAAAATACAAACAATTAGAGGCAAAAACAACATTACGACTTTTAAGTACCGACTAGACCACGTTAGACTATATACAGACTTCTCTGGCTACCCGAAGTATTTTTTTCTAATTTTGCTTTATATAACACCAATAACACTTTTTGTCTCGTTTATTTCTTTGCTATTCGCTTAGATCGACAGGTATCTTGCGTTAACGTTTCCTTTTAAATACAAGCAAGTGAACAGCATTAAGATTGCAAAAGCAGTTTCTGTTTCAAATTGGACTTTGAGTGCCATAGTTAATACTGTTTCAATGTTTTTGTCAATTAACACGCCTCAGATGTCTTTTTTATTTCAGTCTCTTAAAAGTGTTGGGCCTCGAAGAAAAACAAACTTTTCAAACAGAGATGTAACTGCAGCAATTTTGTTTGTTTTGTTCGGTCTCTTGTGGATTTTTACTTTTATGACATTATGCAGCTTGTATAAAAGTCATAAAAGGTCTTCATCACTTAAGAAAAGCACTAAAAAAGGTGTTTCTTTAGAAAAACAGATGTCTTTGATTATGATAATTATGGTTTTCGCGTTCACATTTAGTTTGTTTCCAACAATTTATTTAAACATTCGTTTGTACTTGCATAAAGAAGGCCTAACTAATATTTCAAGTAATAAATATTTTTTTGTATCTGTTGCATTTTTGACTACTAATTCAGTTTGGAATTTTGTAATTTACAATATTTTAAACAAAAAGTTTCGATCTGCTTTTGTTAAAATATGTTTCAAGTGTAAATAACTAAACATAACTGCAAACATTTCATTGCAGTACTCTTGTATAACTTTGTAAAGATTTTTATATAAATTTATTGCAAAATTTCCATTGCTAAACTTAAAATCTTGTTAAAAATACTTATAGTATATTTGTTATTATTACTGAAGATAGTTCCTGTTTTTATAAAGATGTATTTTTTTCAATAGTTTTAAAGGAAAATTGTTTACTTTTGTAATAGCTTTTCCTTAGCTTCACTTACATAAAAAATTCTAAGATTATTATTTTTTTGCCATATACACGATTGATAATAACTTTTAGGTTAAAATAAATATTTTAAAAAGACTTTAATGCACTTTGTTAGTTTAGTCACGAAAAGTTAAGTTCATTACATAATCACATCTTAATAAAACTATTTGTTTCTTTTTGTTTGACAAAACCATGGAATTTTGAAGAATAGGTTCTACGAAATCCGACTTTATAGTTTATGTTGATATATGTGATTACTTTTTGCTGTAAATAATATATGTGTTTTACTGTAGTAAACTTTTTATCGTAAAAATAGCAATTGGTAATAAAAAACAAACAACAATTTCCTTTTTTATAATTTCTTGAGAAAATATGTTTAAGAATAAGTTTAGATATTTCGGATTATACAACTAATAAAAGTTATTTTTTAAACATTTTAACAATTTTAATATTTAACTGATATGTTTTCCCGCCATCACAAATAGTACTAAACTTGACCGCACTACCATTAACTATAATCTATAGGACATAACGATGAAATCAGGTCACAGAATGTCACATGGATTGTTACTAATGGTAGTGTTCAGTTTAGTGCTGTGTGTAAAATTTTATAAAGTTTTTTAGTCGAAAATTTTATACTTCATTGTAATCTTAGTTGTTGTTTTAAGATAATTTTAACGACGTATTTTCTTCTAATTAAGTTTTGTGTTTTCAAGATGTTTTAATCTTTAACACCATATAAAATTAATTTTAAGATTATGATAAGTTCGCTTAAATGTTATGTTGATATATCTGTTAGTTGTTTAGTCTAAAATAGATAAGCTTATTCTTAAGCAAGATTTGTAGTAGTTAATTTCCTTAATTAACACTCTAAAAACAAAAGTAAGTCGTTTGTATATTCTTTTCGTTTCTTAAGATAAAGTTTAAACTTAGTTTTAAGAAATTTTGTTTTTTATTCAAATGAAAACCTCTTAGATTATAAATATGATCTATGATTTTTTAAATTGCATGTAGAAAAAAAATCTTTACTTAGAGGCATTTAAGAAACATTTCTCTGTTAAATGCAAATGTGTAAGACATCTTTAAGAAAAAAAAAAGATTTTATATTTGCTCTTAAAGAAATTTTATATTTGCTTTTGTTTCTTTAACTTTTTTTACTAGTTTTTACCTTCTTAAACTTTGTTTTAAGCAAAATTTTGTAAACTTCACTTATTTGATACATTTAGCTTGTGATTGAACTTTAATTGTAATTGGTGTTTACTAAAAACTGTATGATGACGATTAGAAAATATAAGAAATATTAAACCTTAATTAAAAAAAAATTCAAAGAGTTCTCATTATAACTACTTAATAACTTTAAGAAGTAGTAACAACTAGTAAATTCAATCTACTTTTAGAAATGTATATAGAGCTACGTTAAAAATGTTTTGGTAGAAATCAATAACTTTAAATGATACGTTAAATATTAATGGTTTACTGATATCACGGTTATTCAGTCTAGTTTTAAAGTTGTTCGTTTTGTTTGAAGTACAACTGAATAAGTTCGTGTGCTTTTTAGATATCTTTAGCTTAAATAATTTTGTTTCTATATACAAGCTTGACATCTTTGGTAAATACAAACTTTAAATGCTAACATTTGTATATCTGAAGGAAAAAAATATTTTATATATGCGAAGTTGCTTAACCTATTCGGTTGTATCTTATATGTTTGCATTAAAAAAACAAGCATAACAATTTTTGATATAAACAAGTAAATTAAAAAAAATGTATAATAACACTTAAGAGGCAAATCCGTGCAATTTTTGTTAAGATCTTTTGAAATTTTAAAATTTTAATTTAAATTTAAATAAATTAAATAGACGTTTTTAATACTTAGTAAAATTTTTGTTTGTAGTTGATTATGTTTATGTTTATTATATGTGTAGAGAAAAGATTGAAGTATATGTTTATATTTAAATAATTAAACCTTAACCCATCAAGACAAACATGATCTTTGCAACTTATAATTATTAAGCTTTTTTGAAGTCGTTGAAGCTAATGCTTAAACTTAACTTTACTAGAATAATACGTTTTATTTTAAGCCATTCTTGAGTTTTAAGTTACTATTATAAAAGATGGTATGTTTTGATAAAATTTGATATTTTAAGTTTATTTGAGTTAAAAATAATTTTTGTCGAAATTTAGCTTAACATTTTTTGGTCGAAAATTGAAAAACTTTTATACATAAACTATTTTAAATATCAGCAATTGTTACATACATAAAAACTTAAGTTTATTTCTTTTTAGGATTGAGGTTCTAAATTGTCGAAATGAAGTTTACTATTATAGTTTTACTCATGAATATTGTCGTTATTAAATGTGAAAGTTATTGTGACTTTGACAACAGAACTGTTCAGCTATATTGGAAAAAAGATTATTTGTTTTCTAAGAAGTTTTCCTTTCGAGATTTCTTGTATTATCACAGAATCAAAGAAGAACTTGTAAGCATTTCAAATTTAAACCATCCCAAATTTCATTGTGACATAGAAGATATTTGTAATACAAAACTCTCAAAATTTGGAAAATTTTATGAAGAATGTTGTGATTATGGGCTTCCATCTTATAAATTTAATTATGATTACGGTGTAGAATTCCAGTCAGAATACGATTATAATTCAATAATCGAGTTTGAATTCGATTCAGAACTTCTTTATAAAAAGTATTCGTACTGTGAATTGTACTTCAAGTTTGAACATAAAACCGAGTTTGTGTTTTTAATCGATCGTTTAGAATTCTGGTTGTTTTCTCATCGAAACTTTACCATTCATTCTAACCAATTTATCAACAAGTCTGGAAAGAATTTTTTTGGTAGAAGGTAAGGGAAAACTTAAATACATAAAACAAAGTAATTTATTTATTTTTAAGTACATTGCTAAAAAAATTTTTAAATATGTTTAATCTTTTTTTTAATAAGTTTTTATTTTTAATTTTTTGCTTCAGTTATGTTATTATTTAATATTAAATTAACTATTTTTAGACAGAAGACAACGATCACAGCATGGATAATATTCTGTTTGTTGATTGGAACAGTGTCTGTTATTGGAAATTTTATTGTACTTTTTGTTAATTACAAATCTAAAAACTTACGTCATAGTCAGTACGTTTACAATTGTTCTATTGCAGTTTCTGATATTATTTGGGGTTTTACTATAAGTATTTTTTTTCTTAACTATCTTTGCAAAATTGTCAGATTTTGATCCTAATAATCTCAGACAAATGAATGATGTTTTGGACAAAATACAAACAACTAGAGGCAAAAACAACATTACGACTTTTAAGTACCGACTAGACCATGTTAGACTATATACAGACTTCTCTGGCTACCCGAAGTATTTTTATCTAATTTTGCTTTATATAACACCAACAACACTTTTTGTCTCGTTTATTTCTTTGCTATTCGCTTCAATCGACAGGTATACTGCGTTAACGTTTCCTTTTAGATACAAGCAAGCCAACAGCATTAAGATTGCAAAAGCAGTTTCTGTTTCAATTTGGACTTTGAGTGCCATAGTTAATACTGTTTCAATGTTTTTGTCAATTACGACGCCTCAAATGTCTTTTTTGTTTCAGTCTCTTAAAAGTGTTGGGCCTCGAAGAAAAACAAACTTTTCAAACAGAGATGTAACTGCAGCAATTTTGTTTGTTTTGTTCGGTCTGTTGTGGATTTTTACTTTTATGACGTTATGCAGCTTGTATAAAAGTCATAAAAGGTCTTCATCTATTAAGAAAAGCACTAAAAAGGTGTTTCTTTAGAAAAACAGATGTCTTCAATTATGGCAATTATGGTTTTGGCGTTCACATTTAGTTTGTTTCCGACAATTTATTTAAACATTCGTTTGTACTTGCATAAGGAAGGCCTAACTAATATTTCAAGTAATAAATATTTTTTTGAGTCTGTTGCGTTTTTGACTACTAATTCAGTTTGGAATTTTGTAATTTACAACATTTTAAACAAAAAGTTTCGATCTGCCTTCGTTAAAACCTGTTTCAAATGCAAATGATTAACATAACTGCAAACATTTTATTGTAGTAGTCTTGTACAACTTTTTAAAGATTTTTGTATAAATTTTTAGCAAAATTTCCATTGCTAAACTTAAAATCTTGTTAAAAATACTCATAGTATTTTTGTTATTATCACTGAAGATAGTTCCTGTTTTTATAAAGATGTATTTTTTTCAATTGTTTTAAAGGAAAATTGTTTACATTTGTAATATCTTTTCCTTAGCTTCACTTACATACAATATTTTAACATTATCCGTTTTTTTGCCATATACACGATTAATAATAACTTTTAAGTTAAAATAAATATTTCAAAAGGACTTTAACGCACTTTGTTAGTTTAGTCACGGAAATTTTAGTTCATCACATAATCATATCATAATAAAACTGTTTGTTTCATTTTGTTTCACAAAATCATGGAATTTTGAAGAATAGGGTTCTACGAAATCCGACTTTATAGTTCATGTTGATATATGTGATTACTTTTTGCTGTAAATAATATATGTTTTATTGTAGTAAACTTTTTATCGTAATAATAGCAATTGCTAATAAAAAACAAACAACGATTTCCTTTTTTATAATTTCTTTAGAAAATATGTTTTACAATCAGTCTAGATATTTCGGATTATACAACTAATAAAAGTTATTTTTAAACATTTGAACAATTTTAACATTTAACTGATATGCTTTCCCGCCATCACAAATAGTACTAAACTTGACTGCACTACCATTAACTATAATCTTTATGACGTAACAACGAAATAAGGTCACAGAATGTCACATGGATTGTTGCTAATGGTAGTGTTCAGTTTAGTGATGTGTGTAAAATTTTATAAAATTTTTTATTCGCTAATTTTTGTACTTCATTGTTCAAGATGTTTTAATCTTTAACACCATAAAAAGTTAATTATAAGATTATGATAAGTACGCTTTAATAATATGTTGATATGTCTGTTAGTTGTATAGTCTAAAATAGATAAGCTTATTCTTAAGCAAGATTTGTAATAGTTAATTTCCTTAATTAACACTCTAAAAACAAAAGTAAGTCGTTTGTGTATTCTTTTCGTTTCATAAGATAAAGTTTAAACTTAGTTTTAAGATATTTTGTTTTTTATTTAAATGAAAAACCTTTTAGATTATAAATATGATCTATGTTTTTTTTAAATTATATGTAGAAAAAAATCTTTACTTAGCGGCATTTAAGAAACATTTCTCTATCAAATGCAAAAATGTAAGACATCTAAATTAAAAAAAAAAAGGTTTTATATTTGCTTTTAAAGAAAGTTTATATTTGCTTTTGTTTCTTTAACTTTTTTTATTAGTTTTTACTTACTTAAACTTTTTTTAAGTAAAAAATTATAAACTTCACATATTTAATACATTAGCTTGTGATTGAACTTTAATTGTAATTGGTGTTTACTAAAAACCGTATAATGGCAATTAGAAAGTATAAGAAAATAAAAAACCTTTTTTAAATTTTTAAAACGTTTTTTTAAAGACTTCTCATTATTACTATTTCATAACTTTAAGTAGTAGTAACAACTAGTAAATTCAATTTACTTTTTAGAAATATATATATAACTAAGTTAATAATGTTTTTGTTGAAATCAATAACTTTCAATATAACTTATCATAACAAACGACTTTTGACTTAATCATACGCTTAAGTAATGGTAAAATAGTAGTACTTTTTGTTTTTTTTTTGTTCACAGTACTTTAAATAAATTTATATTAGTTTAGACCAGATTTTTTATACAATGTTGAATACAAAACAAGAGTAAAGTTAGAAATGAGGCAATTAAGCAAGCATTTTTTTTAAAGTTTCGTAAAAAAAGTACCAAAACAAAGGTTGTACTTCTTTACGATAAACTAGTAACAAATTTTTCAAATTTTAACTAATAAAAGGTACTATATTCTTAATTATAAATCAATACAATTTAAAAAGTCAGTTTTAATAATAAACATAAGTACTACCAATTGTTTAAGTTGTAAAAGTTTTAAGAAATGTACCTTTTGAAAAATTTCGTGTAGCAACGTTTTAGATTTAAATGTGGTTTTAGAAATAAAGCTAAATCAAATAGGTTTTGTTATAGCAAAAAGCTTCAAAAATATAAATGTCTAGTATAAAAAAGTTAAAAAGTTAAACTACTTGTAAAACAAATCTAATATACTTTTTAGAGGTGGGAAAATTAAAAGTTGTAGTTAATAATAGGTTATGTACATTAAATCCAAATACCATATTCCAATAAACTAAAGTCGGTTATATGAATTAGTTTTAACACTTTGTAGTATAATAATTCATTAATAGCGTTTTAAACTGACAATTTTAATTATTTCTGAAAAATTTGAAAAAAAAAACATGTATAAAAGCAAAGCTAATTAAAATAACAAAACTGTATAAGAGTTCAATGATTTTTGAAAATAGTTAAAGACTAAAGATCACAAAAAGTTGTTATATGAAGAACTTAGAAGTGTTTGAGCAAGAAAGAAATCTATTAAGACTAAATACAAAAGTGAACTGCATTTTTTTTAAATACAAGAAGTGACAAGATTTTAAACTCCCTAATAAAAATCATGGCACAATTAGGAAAAAATAAGTTTAATTTGTTCACACAGATAACAAAGAAAACACTGAACTGTTTATTTTTTAAATAATGAATAGTTATCTAAGTTTTTATAACACGTTAGCTTCTTATTACTTTTATAGGCTTTAAAACAATTGAAAATAAGATTCTAAAAAAATTTTTCATACCAGTTTACAAGCTTAAAATTATTAGGTACTTTAACGCAATTAAACTTTAAGTTAGTTCTATCTAGTTCTAGGTAAACAATCTATATTGTTAATTTCTGATAAACCAATATGTCAAAGCCTCATATTTATTTTAGTTAAACTTTTGTAAATATTTCTAAACAGGTATTCAAAAGCTAAATCAAACTAACATAAAAGATTTTTTTTCAACTAAGTCACGTAAAAAAAGTAGAGTAGAATTATTACATAACTACTATAGTTTGTTGTAAGTAAAGTAGAACCAAAATAAATTATACAATTTTATTTAGTCTTACTATGTCTAATATTTAGTCTACTTCACAGCCTTTAACTCAAACTCCATCTTGCTTAAAAAAGAAAATTATAAATTTTACTTTTTTGTAGTTTTTTAGTTCTGAAACTAAAAACTTTTGTTAGTTCATAAAAACAGTTGCATAAAAAATAAGTGATGTTGTCTTTAAAAAAAACATTTTTGTAACAAACTTTAAACTGTTTTATTAATATTCTTTGTGATAATTGTCTTAACTTTTGTTATTTAGTTAAGTGAAAAGGTTCAGTGAGCACATAAAATCAAAAGAAATAAGTATCAAATCATACCAGCCACAAAATTACAACCAATACAAGTTGATTATCAAAAAAGAAATACCATCTATAACAGGGGTCGGCAGGCAGTTGGTGGTCGCGGGCCAAATTTCAAGTTTATAAAGTCTTCGCGGGCCGCAGTTTTAGTTTTAGTGACATTTGAATAATCTTTTGGTTTTAGTTTTAGTCACACTAGAGAAAAGTTTTACTTTTATTTACCTTATCATTTTAAATAACTTTTAGCTATACATAGAATAACTATTTAAAAAAAATTAAATAAAATTAGAATAAAATTTACATTGAATAATATACTTAAGTGTTAATAAACTATGTACTTTCATAAGCACTTACTAAGTTAAATTTAATACTCTTGTAATTTTACATACAATTTAACTCTCTATAAAAACCAAACTTGAAAGACAATTTATTAGTTACTTTTATATATTTGTTATATTATCAACCCCTTTTTTCATATTTCTAAGAATATTAACTTCAAAAAAAAGTTTTTGCGTGTTAAACAGTTTACATTCATTAACAAATTTAGTAATTAGTTAATTTAATAAAATTAATACGTGTTTGTATTATAGAAAGCTAGAACAAATTCTTTAACATAATTAATTCTCGATCACTTAAATAAAATATCTTATTAGTAACTAGTCTTTTACATGGTTGTCACTTAAAAAGCAAAAATGTCTGAGTTGTATCAAACCAGCTTAAGTTCATTAAAAGTTTATAAAGCTAGTAAATCGTTGTAAATCAAGCTCAAGTACCTAGTAAAAATATCATCATTAAAATGTACACAAAGTGTAAAAAAACAAGAAAAAACTACAATTAGTAAACTACACTACAGTCATAAAAACTATTCTGGGAGTTCTAAGATTTATTTAAAGTGTTTGAAATAAAAGTTTCACACACATCTGAGTTTTTAAGTTTTTAAAATAGCCTGTTTGTGTATCAACCCAGTTAAAAAAAGGTTCACAACATAAAGAAATAACGAAACTTATTAACAGTAAACAAATTACATGCCAAAAAAATATAAGTCAGCTGGAATGGACAATAAACTTTTTTAAACATTTTTAACAAAAGTATAAAAATTAATTGAGTCATTAGCGAAAAAAAAACCTCTTTTTTATTAAGCATTACAGCAATTCTTTATCTGCAATAAGAATTTAAAAATATTAGTTGTAAAATAAAAGACGAGCAACAAAAAAAAAACGTTACTTAGGATTATTGCGAGAAACGATAAAAAAACAAATCACCAAAGTCAGTTCCAGAAAGCACATGATTATCTTCAGTAACTAAAGAATGATCACAAAAAATTGTTAAGGTAAGTTATAAAGTAGCAAAATTTATTATTAATAATGAGATACCGTTTATAATTGAAAACATTTTAAAGAATTTATGTTGGCAGTAATGAAAAACTTTTGTTTATTTCTTCAATGACAACAAAAAGTCCTTTTAGGAAATGCATTAAGGTTATAAAGTCGCATAAATCAAATTATGACTTTAATCAATATGTTAAGATGAGAGCACTGGTATAAAAACTATTGCTCATCTGAGAATTTTTATTAGAGATGATTTTTTAACTTTAACACTTTAGTATAATTTCTTGGTTTAGTTCAAACACGAAGCACAACAATCGGTGAAATTTTACAAGTAAAGGTGCAACGCACCAAAAGTTTTTAGAAGTACAATTCCTTCTTTTATTTTTAGTACAAAGTTTAATTAAAGTTTAAAAAGTGTCTTATAAAGTATATCAATATTAAAAAACACTGTTAAGCTACTCTAGTATATTTTTTAATAAAGAAATGTTGATTTGCTAAATTTTTTATGTCAAATCGAAATTTCACTACTTTACATGTAAAAATTGTTTAAAACTCCAGGCTTCTTTAAAAATTCTCAAATTCAAGTTTTTTTCCAAAATTTTTAAGCATAAATTTTCAAGTTCAAAGCTTGAACTTGATATATTATAACATATATTATAACTGAAACTAACACTTCGGGTTGAGCAAAACTTAAATCATAAGTTTAATTTGCCACTCTTTTAAGCAAAAAAGCCAGCCTGAATTAACAAAAACATTCCTGGTATTTTTGTATACAAAAAACAACTCTAGCCAAAAACTTATAAAATGACTTAGTTGGCCTGAGATTTGAAGTCTTCAAATAGTGATAGTCTGAGTGTATGTCAATTTTATAAACTATCCCTAAGTCTAGTTTATATTAAGTAGGTAGCTCCAAAAAACAGCAAATGTGTGTATTGATATGCAAAGCATAAAAGTTAACTTAGTTTGACAAAATCAATGTTTGAAAAATGAAAATGTATACCTAACAAAAACTATATTAGCTTATGTCATATATATTAATTTAATTGTGTCTGTACAAATTTAGATATTACATGTAGAAAAAACAAACTTAGAAAATTATGAATAAACTAAACTTAAACTAACTAAAGTATTTTATAAAAAGTGGTTTAAAATATGAGCATTTTTTCAAATTGGTGTGCATATAAATTAGTTCAATTGCAAAGAAAACTTCTAAAAAATTAAAATGTGTCAAAACAAAACTTAAATAAACCTTTTTTTCTTATTACTATGTTATTTTAAATGTTTTTACACTAAAACATAACATTTACAAATAAAAAATATATGAAAGAAACTAAGGTATAAGATATATTGGAAATAATATCTAACCAATAAAGAAATGACACTTTTGTTAATTACTGTGCATTACTTTTGTACAAAATGGAAAACATTTGCATTTAGTTTATTTGATAAATAGGTATAATATAACTAACTTATTAAAATCAAGCACTCTTTTTTCAGATAATTACTTGCTGTTGTAAAATAGAAGTTATTATGAAACTCAGAAAAATATCCTGTTAGAATGCTAATCTGTCTTTTTCACATTTTTAAATTAAAGTAGCAACTTCTTCTAATTATTTTTAAATGTTATACAGAGACTTAAAACCAAACTACATAAATTAAATCGGATTACCGAAAAAAATTTTACTTGAAATATATTTTTGCTCAGCGGGCCACTTTTACATGCTCGCGGGCCACAAAATTTTCTTTCGCGGGCCGCATTCCATTCAAAAAAATAAAGTGCTTGCGGGCCGCAGATTTACCCTTCGCGGGCCGCAATTGGCCCGCGGGCCGCAGTTTGCCGACCCCTGATCTATAACCAAAAGAAAACACGCAACATGTTAACAATAAGTTTATCCAAGACTAACAAGACTGTTTAACTAAGTTTTCTTAAACTTTGACAAACAAAATGAACAAAGAGTTGAGCTTGTATACAAAAAATACCTGTATATTGAAAGTTTAACTAAAACAAGATTATTACAGAATTATTTTATTATCTAGTCTACTAGTTTAAACAAAATCTTATATACAGTGAATCTAAATGATCAAACAAAGACGTAAAAGCTTTTTCGTAGATCAAGCTTAAATTGGATATATAAGTTCTGTTTTTTCTCTAATTACCATGCGAAAATTGTAAATTCTGTGAAAGTTAGAAAATTTTTTGTCATTCTCTTAACGATTTGACTATTTTCTGCCAGTAACTTTGTTTTAAAATTTTTTTGTTAATTTTTATAATGTTCTTAAATTATTTTCTACTATAGCGTATTAAGATAAACTTCACGGAAAATTTATGTTTTTTTGTCTAAGTTGTAATGAAAAATATTTTGTGTGCCAAAGTAAAAAAAGCTTGTTAATAATACTTTTTTCAACTAAGTTTATGAGTTTTGAACAAATAATCAATCACCAAGTATATATAAAGCTTATTTATCTAAATCTTGATAAAACTATTCAACTAAGCTGTTTAGTTATTTGTCCAAGTTAAAGTGTAAAACAATCAATAATAATTAATAATGAAAACAATATTTAGGATTTTAAATATATATAAAAACCGTTTGCTAACAGTTATTTACAATACAAAAAAAAAGTGTTTATTTTGAAGGCATTTAAAATTGAAAAAGCAATAACTAGTACTTTGTTTGACAAACATTAATTTTAGAAGGTATCAAAGAGAAAACTTGCAAAAAACTTTAAGTGTTGGCCAACTTATATACTTTTATATGTGTTATTAAATTAAGCTGTGCTATTATGTAAAATAGTAACTGTATATTATAGACTAGACAGGATGTTAGAGTATTTTAAAACAATTAGCAAATGTGACATCCAGAACTTATTTCTTGTACGATAGTTGTTTAATACAGCTTGTAAGGTACAGTGTGTTGTTAATACACTGTGTTTTTAATACAAAAACAATATAGCTGTACCTGAAGATTATCAAAAACAATTGTTGAAGAACAAATAATTATTGGCTGACTGTTATTTATCAAATCAACTTGAAACTTTGTCTTCTGCAGCGCTAGCTTTATTTTTATTTGTTTTCATAACTGTCGTTCTGTCAAGTTTTCAACATTAGTTTTTAAGAAGTTGAAAGTTAAAAATTTTTATTACTGACAGTTTACTTTGTTGAAATAGTCAATAGTTCTTAACCAAATTTTTAAGGTCTGTTTTTTCAAACTGTGATATACTAAAGTTATTATCTTTTGCGACAAAAAAAAAACACGTTTAAAATTAATTGTGCTAAATTGTGCCCCGCACCCCTAAAGTATTGTAATTTATTCTCACACCCTTTGTAATGAATGCAATGATTTGCTTAAGAAGAATTTGAAAGAGAACAATGAAGATTTGTATTTCCTTTCTATTTTGAAAGTATAGTAAATTAGCAAAATTTAAATACGTTGAAATTAAAAAACATGACAAACTGCATCAAAACATGTTATTTTATTATTTTATAAAGTACGAAACATAAGAACTCACTCTCCCTTCAGCATAAAAAAATACTTATTTTTGTTATGATTTGAATTGCTTGTTAGCTTTTTAAATTGATAGCAGTGTTTTGTTTGGTGAAATGAATTTTTGTTTACAGTCGCTCAGTTCAAAGTAAAAACTTCTTATTTATCAAGCAAAATTGAAAAGTGTCTTGCACCCCCTTGGAATGCTGCCTCGCACTACCGGAAGCTGCGAGCACCCTTGGCTGGGAAACCCTGCTTTAAACTGTTATAAGCTAGCGTAGAGTTTGATAGATTTCGTTAATTAACCACTTTTAGAAACCTTTAAAAATGTTTCTTTTAAGTGCAGTAACCTGCCACTTAAGTACGAACTTCCTAGGTACGCCCTGCTGGTACGGTACGCGCTTATTAGCCGAAAAACGCTGTGTTGAAAATGCTTTTTTTTAGTTTGAAACAAGAAAAAACATACGTAGTAATACAAAAGTATTGTACTTTAAAACAAATAATACTATATTAAATTTAAGCAAATGAAAACTAAAAAAAAATTTATGAACTTACAAGTTACATATCACAACAAATATTTAAGACAGAAATATCTTTTAAGGAAGTAACGAACATAGCACCTTGAAATTACATACATTATGATTGAAAATTCTTTAGAAGTCGTACAAAATTTATGGAAGAAAACAAAGAACAATGCAATTAATACATACCATATGAGTTAAATATAAAAAGCTTATAAAATTCAAAAATCTAATACTGCTAATATTGACTATCGAAACCACAGTGTACTATGGGCACAATTTTATTCTTAAATGTTGTGTTTTCTACGAATAAAACCAGTTAAAATGCATAATATTAAGTAAGATGAAGCAAAACTTTATAACCTTAAGCTTACTTTTTATGTTATAAGCATGATCAATGTTTCATAAACTTGTGTTTATTTAAAATTAGTAGTTAATTGTATGCACCAAGTAAACTATTTTGGTTTAATGAAATACGAAAAAGATTAAAAAACTTTGTTAATTGAATGTAAATTTTACTTATAATTACACATATTAAATAATTATACTTAACTTTCGGTGTTTTGTCTTTACGGTGAAAATTATAGGGGATTTTGTAGTCATTTTTTAAACTCTAGTTGCTTCTAACATGTTTGTATCAGGCTTTATGCAGATAATTAAATATCAAAATTTATTAGGAACGCACTTTTGCGCTGTGTTCAAAGTGCGTACCTAGTTGGCAGGTTAATACATATATATACCTTAGCAATGTTTTCATAATATCATGCTTACAAATTTAAATCAAGCATGGTTCTGTAATTTTTAGTAGTTTCAAAGTAATAAGTCCCACTAACTTAAAATCGTCTAATTTGGGAAACCCTGGTACAAAACATTGTTTTTTTTTATAGTTCAGCATCATCACTTAAATTCAATCAACAGACATCGGCGAAAGTCTGCAGAGCAGGAGCCTGGACTTTTATTTGCCGTGAGACAAGCTCTAGTTTAACAAAGGGTTGATCATGAATACAACTTGTACTAAAATGTGAGACTTTGTTAAATTATTCTTAGTAATACTCAAGACTGTAAAACTACGGATTGAGAAAGAAAATTATCAGATATAGTTACTGTTAAGTATGCCAGATACTCAATGAGATAAAGAAAACTGGCAATAATTCTATACACTTTTTTCGTCATAACTACAACTAAGCATATGTTTAAAGCAAATACCAGACAAACATAGTTACTTTTAACACATGTTTATTCAAAGACGAAAGCACACAAAAAAACACACTAAAACGATATTTGCACACTCCAAGTCCTTCTATGAGCACGAATTCTCCTGAAGTAGTGGCTCCTTGTTGAGGGTATCTGTAAAAACAATGTATATTAAACAACTTAAATTAAACTCAAGTTTGAAAAAAATACTACACAGAAATATCTTCTTAATAATGTATTTAAATATTTTGAGAAGTAATTAATTTATATCAACATTAGGAAATAAAGCTGGCACGAAACACTGAAGAAAGTAGACATAGTTAAACGAATTAAACTTAAAACTAACTAGTGTGAAAAAGTGTTTTTCAATCTTCCCATCTTGACCATTTCTCTGCAACCGATAACAATGACGAATATCTGAAATAAAACAATAACATTTAATTCTACTGTAGTTTAAACTACTCAAGGTCAAAGTATTTCGTAGATAATTGTATATGTGTTTAAACTTTAACAATGAAAATAAAACAAACTTAGTTTTGTTAAACTATGAGTCTTGAGAAATTTAAATTAGAATCTTAAACGTATCAAAAGTTAAATAAGTGAAGTTGTTTCAGAACCAAAATAATTGATTTATAACAAAAACACACCTGTTTGTCATTTAAACAAATTTTCACTGATCCCAATATTTGCCTTCTTGAATTTGCTGGTGATAATTCAGTCTTAGCACCTCAAATGTCTTCTACAGCCACACCCTGAAGATGGTCGATACTAAATCGGAATCCCGCCAGAAACGACAACGCATTCGTGCCTTGATAGACAAAGCTAGACGGCCGTTGGGTCGCCACCACGTCTTGCATCAACCTTGATGGGTGCGACAAGCGTCGCCCTGAGTTAGTGTCAGCTCCCTTGTCGAAACTATTTGCAAACGACCTAGTTGAAGAACGGGGTGTTGTGATTGTTAGAGCAGTTTTCCGGTTCGATTTGTTGAGATTAAGCCTTTCATCTGGCCGTCGGAGCCCGAGCTGGGGAGAGTCCGCTCCGACGCTTGAACTTCAGCACCGCGCGAATACCGCGGGGATTCTACCCGTTCAAGCATCGGTGGTGACATGGAGCCGAATGGTAAGCCTGAATCCAGTTTTTGCTCCAAACCGCTCCTCGTTCAAGCGGTGTTCTACCGGTTTCACTCAGAAGGTCTGTAATAATGTAATGAATTAACAACACGTTGGAAAACTAATATTTATAAAAAAGCTTAATTTGTTAAATATAACTATGTAGCGTTAAACTTATACATACATTTATAGTTCGATTAAAGTTGTCTTTAACGGTTTGCAGACGACTTTAAATATATACAAATCTAAAATTTAAGTTTAAAAATTGATTGTAATAGTGAACTGCTTTTCTTAAGTAATGCTGAATATC
The DNA here is from genome assembly GCF_965202585.1 of Thalia democratica. Lineage (NCBI taxonomy): Eukaryota > Metazoa > Chordata > Thaliacea > Salpida > Salpidae > Thalia > Thalia democratica. The sequence continues at coordinate 76,588 of NW_028139283.1, forward strand.
ATAAAATGTATAAAAGTTTTATTGTGCATATAAGACTTTTTTAGCACTTTTTAAATCAATCGATTAGTTTATTCATAACTTAATTAATACATCATTTTTTAATAAACATAGTTTTGATAATGATAATAATTAGAGTCAAGAACATAATTTCTATAAGAAATCCAGGCGTCAATGTTTGCACATAATTAAAAAAACGAGTGTACTTTTTTATTAAAAATGAAAACAAAGATAATACTAACTTGAAGTTTTTTGAAGTTCCTTGTTGGTGTTTTTCCAAAATGACATCCCGTGTGATGTAGAGGTTTATAGATCTATAAAAAAATAACAAAAATTAATATGCTAAAACCATGTCTAATTATAAACAAGCATTTAACTTTAATAATTAATATTAAACATTAAAAAATCATAGTTTAGAAAATACTAGGTAAAATAAGAAGAAAAAACAATTTTAGGAAACAAGAATTGATTTAAACTTTTGTTTTCTGTTGAACTTTGTTTATTAAGCTATGTTCAAAAGTATAAAAGATTCAGTGTTTTAAAGATTTATGAAAATTCATAGACTACATCTAAATGAACTAAAATTAAACTTGTTTAGACAGGCTTTTCAGAAGGTTATAAAACAACTTTTAGTAGAGATTGCTGTTTTTGATGAAATGCAGCAGAGTATTACCGAAAAAAAAAAAAAAAATTTCTAACAAGCAGAAAACTTTATATTAAAAGAAAACATTCAAAAGCTTTTTTTTGAAGTAGATTATATATTTTAACTTAGACTAGTAGAAAACTATTTATGTATTTAAGTAAAGTTATTCAACACATGTTCTAAATAAAATAGATAAATAGTAGTTATTTCATAACATTAAATAATAGAAAAAAATACCCTAGATAGAGCAAGCTGGTACTCCAAAGTTCACACATTGCTTCCTTCGGATTCCATCATCGTCTAAATTTTTTGTAAAAATTTAGATTTGTTTATAAGACTGACATGAATTTTTAAGTGAATGTTCTTTTAGTTTTTATAAAACTAAAAATATAAAAAAAGCAAACCTAAATACGTAAAGGGGCCATTTCAAGATCTTCTCCTTTATCCATTAATGTGTCATCTTAAGATCTTCATTCATCAATAAAATTCTTAAGGGATCTTCTTTCATCGATTTGTTCAAAGTCATCAAAATTTGCATCTTCTATGTCATCACATTGTCCTGTATTCTTCTACGCATGCATCAACATCAGCAAGTTCCAAGTATTTAATTTGGTGACAATTAACTAATCATGCTGAGAATGATATAATTTGTTTGAACTAAACACATACAATAAAAAAAAACTGTTCAAGTGAAAGATGCAGTTAAATACAATTTCTATTAGTTTATACATCACAAAAAAGTTAGTTACTCAGTATAAATGTTAGTAAAAACTTTTAAGTTTTAGTATACTCTAATATTATCTGAACAACTATAAGCTTTTTATGCAAAAGCAGCGACTTTTCTTCACTCTTATAATATCAATACCATCACCACCTTTCAAAATACAATAATTATGCATGTTAGAAAAAAATAACATCAGGACAATTTCAATCACATAAAATTAGTAATCTTGTGCAAGTTATACATGCAAAGATATTGTTTATTTGATACATACTTTTTATGTTTCATCTTACTTATAACTAGGGGTAGGGAGTACAGCACATTTTTTTGGTCATGTTGTAAAATCCATATGAGGAGTCTTGATTTGGATGTGTTTTGGTATCATTAAGAAGAATTTAAAAAAAAAATTAAAAAAATTCCTAAATAACAAAAATGCACCCCAAAAAACTGATCTGGACCCCAAAAGTCACATAATTTTTGATTTTTTGACTTAAATAGTAATAAAGTCATTCATACACGTCCTAGACTTATATTTTATATCTTAAATTAAAGCTAATAATTATAGGCATACACTTAATGACATTTCAACTGCTTTTGGAATATTATGACGTCATAATCACACAAAATATGTAAATTTTATCTGTAAAATGGTACGTTTTGAAAAATTAAGAAGCATAGCTGGTTGTCTAATCTAATTAAAACAAAATATTTTAAAATAAAACTTTGTAGATATACTTACTTACCTTTAAAATTTAGGTGATGTTGTATGTATATTAATGGGATATTTGATTTCATAATTCATTTAGCTATAAGTATTTAAAATAACCTAAGAATGTTATTCAATTTGCATTACAACAACATAACGTAATACAAACAAGTTATAATTTATTATAGGCAACATAATGTTGTATGGCATTAAACATTAAGTTAATGATTGCTAAATAAATAGAGACTAGTATAATAAAGAAATAAAGAACATTGCATAATAAAACGAACATTGCACTGTATCATTTAGTATTAACACTTAAGATTACTGCAAAATGACTGATACTTTTGAAAATACTAGTATAAAATAACTGTCAAATGATTGATAAAAATCTAACTGACTATATGTACATAATACTCATAAAAATACATAAAAACTACTTTTTAACTTAATGTAAAAGACATCTGTTCTACTATTAAATCTATTTGGACATGGTTTCTCAGTGAAAAAGTAATAGATCTTTCATTAGAAACATCCCATTCCCCATCAACTTTACAATCAAGAATAGAATCTAAATGCAAGTTTAGCAAATCACGTTTAGGTGGGTGTTTCCACTTCGAATTTCTTCTGTCTTGAACTCTCATGAGGTGGTCCATCTTATAAGTCCCATCATCATTTTTACCTTCACACATAGCAATATACCATGTGTCTGATGACCCTTCACTAATTAATGTGACATAAAAATTCCCTTCCATAATATCTCCATTTTTTTCTTTCTGTATATTGGGGGAAGAACCCCCTACAATTAATAATGCATCAGTGTTTGTTGGTAAAGAACATTGAGGGCACTCATCATCTTCTGCAACAAGAGCACATAAGTTTAGAAGTCTTTCTTGGTGAGTATTACCACTAACTTTAAAAAGTTCTGGATTGTATAACACTTCAGATTTGTGAGACTCTCTAAAGTAAATTAACTCATTACGAACAATAACTTCATTTTGATCAGGATGAGATTTTAAAATAGAACACGCTCACTACAGGCCCACCCCAACTTTTACACAGTTTGAGACGTTTCTGCACATATTGATCCCTTTTTCAATTTTTTCCTTTATCTGTTTGAGCTTTAAATTTTTTTGATTTGCTACCCACCTTTGCTCCATCTCATTCAGAAATTGAACAACTTTATTATATATTTTTCATGTTTAGTTTGAAAAGAATCAGATACAAGTAATGTACAGTCATTTCTGATCCCTTTTTCTGTGAATCGTTGGTTCCTAAACTTTGCCACTGCTGCTCTCGCCTTTTAAAACCAGCAAGGTGTCTTTCAGATTCCAAGTTGTTTGTTCGGAGTCCAACCAGTTCTTCATTACTAACCAACTAATTTTAATAAATTTACATGTAGTTATTTTAATATATGTCTAATTCTTTTACTTTTACTCAGGTGCTCTCAATAAACATAATATCTAAAAGTGGTTTAGAGTGTTTTTTATATCTTTATAAAGAAACAATTGAAATGACCTAGTAATATCTTTCTGGTTGATTGAATTCAGAATTCGTCATTCAAAATCATAGAAACTTAAAGTAAAACCAGCAGAAGAATTTGCTTTTTATAATAGAAAAAATTCCATTTTACAGACAAAATTTGCATATTTTGTGTAATTATGACGTCATAATATACCAAAAGTAGTTGAAATGTCATTAAAAGTATGTCTATAATTATTAGCTTTCATTTAAGATATAATATATAAGTCTAGGACATATATGAGTGACTTTATTACTATTTAAGTCGAAAAATCAAAAATTATGTGATTTTTGGGGTCCAGATCAGTTTTTTGGGGTGCATTTTTGTTTTTTAGGAATTTTTTGAAATTTTTTTTTTAATTCTTCTTAATTAGACCAAAACACATCTAAATCAAGACTCCTCATGTGTCTAGCAAACATCATCCAAGTACTCCCTACCCCTATTATAACATAACAAAACTAGTCTACTATCATTTAAAATATAAAATGATGAAAGGATATTTTATCCAAAATAATACATGCTAAGATATTTATTTAAAATATTACATGCAGAGATATTTATTTAGAATAAGACATGCTAAGATATTTATTGAAAATAATACATGCTGAGATATTTACTTATAATAATACATGCCAAGATATTTATTTAAAATAATACATGCAAAGATATTTATTTAAAATTATACATGCTGAGATATTTACTTATAACAATACATGCCAAGATATTTATTTAAAATAATACATGCAAAGATATTAATTTAAAATTATACATGCTTAGATATTTATTTAAAATATAACATGATGAAAGGATATTTTATCCAAAATAATACTTGCTAAGATATTTATTTAAAATATTACATGCAGAGATATTTATTTAGAATAAGACATGCTAAGATATTTATTTAAAATAATACATGCAAAGATATTTATCTAAGATAATAAATGCTGAGATACTTATTTAAAATAATACATGTTTAGATATTTATTTAAAATTATACATGCTTAGATATTTATTTAAAATAATACATGCTGAGATATTTATTAAAAATATTACATGCTGAGACATTTATTTATAATAAAACATGCGAAGATATTAATTTAAAATAATACATGCAAAGATATTTATTTAAAATAATACATGCTGAAATATTTATTTAAAATAATACATGCTAAGATATTTATCAAAAATAATACATGCAGAATATATATTTATTTAAAATAAAACATGCAAAGATATTTTTTTAAATAATACATGAAGAATGTATATTTATTTAAAATATTACATGCAGAGATATTTATCTAAAATAATACATTCTGAGATATTTATTTAAAATAATACATTGTGAGATATTTATAAAAAATATTACATGCTGAGATATTTATAAAAAATATTACATGCTGAGAATATATATTTAAATAATGCATGGTGAGATATTTAAATAATAAATGCTGAGATATTTATTTATAATAAAACATGCAAAGATAAGTATTTAAAATAATACATGCAAAGATAGTTATATAAAATAATACATTCTGAGATATTTATTTAAAATAATACATACTGAGATATTTATAAAAAATATTACATGCTGAGATATTTATTTAATATAATCCATGCTGAGAATATTTATTTAAATAAAGCATGGTGAGATATTTAAATAATAAATGCTGAGATATTTATTGATAATAAAACATGCAAGATATTTATTTAAAATATTACATGCTGAGATATTTAATTAAAATAAAACATTCTGAGATATTTATTTAAAATAAAACATGCTGAGATATTTAATTAATGTAAAATAATACATGCTGAGATATTTTTTAAAATAATACATGAAAATATATTTATTTAAAATAATAGATGCAAAAATATTTAGTTAAAATAATACATGCGAAGACATTTATTTAAAATAATGCATGCTGAGATAATTATTTAAAATAATACATGCTGAGATATTTTTTTAAAATAATACATTCTTAGATATTTATTTAAAATAATACATGCAAAGATATTTATTTAAAATAATACATGCTGAGATATTTATTTTAAAATAATACATACTAAGATATTTATTTAAAATAATACTTGCTGAGATATTTATTTAAAATAATACATGTGAAGATATTTATTAAAATAATACATTCTAAGATATTTATTCAAAATTATACATTCTAAGATATTTATTTAAAATAATACATGCAAAGATATTTATTTAAAATAATACATGCTAAGATATTTATTTACAATATTACAATCTAAGAAGATATTTATTTAAAATAATACAATCTGATATTATTTATTTAAAATAATACAAGCTGAGAATATTTATTTAAAATAATACATGCTAAGATATTTATTTTAATAATACATGATGAGATATCTATTTAAAATATACTTGCTGAAAATATATATTTAAAATATTACATGGCTAGATATTTATTTTAAATAATACATGCTTGGATACTTATTTAAAATAATAATTGCAAAGAAATTTATTTAAATATTACATGCAAAAATGTATAATTAAAATAATAATTGCAAAGAAATTTATTTAAAATAATACATGCTAAATTATTTATTTAAAATATTACATGCTGAGATATTTATTTAAAATAATACATGCTGAGAATATTTATTTGAAATAATACATGCTAAGATATTAATTTTAATTATTACCGGCTAAGATATTTATTTTAATTATTACATGCTAAGATATTTATTTAAAATAATACATGCAAAAATATTTATTTAAAATAATACATGCTGAGATATTTATTTTAAAATAATACATACTAAGATATTTATTTAAAATAATACTTGCTGAGATATTTATTTAAAATAATACATGCTAAGATATTTATTTAAAATATTACATGCTGAGATATTTATTTAAAATTGTACATGCTGATATATCTATTTAAAAAAAATACATGCTGAGATATTTATTTAAAATAATACATGCTGAGATATTTATTTAAAATATTATATGCTGAGATATTTATTTTAAAATAATACTTGCTGAGATATTTATTTTAATAATACATGATGAGATATCTATTTAAAATATACTTGCTGAAAATATATATTTAAAATATTACATGGCTAGATATTTATTTTAAATAATACATGCAAAAATGTATAATTAAAATAATAATTGCAAAGAAATTTATTTAAAATAATACATGCTAAATTATTTATTTAAAATATTACATGCTGAGAAATTTATTTAAAATAATACATGCTTAGATATATATTTAAAATAATAATTGCAAAGATATTTATTTAAATGTTACTAGAAAAAAATTTATTTTTAAAATAATACATGCTGAGATATTTATTTAAAATAATACATGCTGAGAATATTTATTTGAAATAATACGTGCTGAGATATTTATTTAAAATAATACATGCGAAGATATTTATTAAAAATATACAAACAAAGATATTTCTATAAAATAATACATGCTAAGATATTAATTTTAATTATTACCGGCTAAGATATTTATTTTAATTATTACATGCTAAGATATTTATTTAAAATAATACATGCTGAATTATTTATTTAATATAATACATGCTGAGATATTTATTTAAAATAATACATGCTAAAATATTTATTTTAATTATTATATGCTAAGATATTTATTTTAATTATTACATGCTAAGATATTTATTTAAAATAATACATGCTGAAATATTTATTTAAATAATACATGCAAAGATATTTATTTAAAATAATACATGCTGAGATATTTATTTAAAAAAATACTTGCTGAGATATTTATTTAAAATAATAAATGCAAATATATTTATTTAAAATATTACTTGCTGAGATATTTATTTAAAATAATAAGGTCAAAGATATTTATTTAAATATTACATGCTGAGATATTTATTTAAAATAATACATGCTGAGATATTTATTTAAATAATACATGCAAAGATATTTATTTTAATTATTACATGCTAAGATAATTATTTAAATTAATAAATGCTAAGATATTTATTTAAAATATTACGTGCAAAGATATTTATTTAAAATATTTCATGCGAAGATATTTATTTAAAATATTACATGCAGAGAATATATATTTAAAAAATACATGCTAAGAATATATTTATTTAAAATAAAACATACAAATAGAATTATTTAAAATAATAGATACTGAGATATTTATTTAAAATAAGACATGCAAAGATATATATTTAAAATAATTCATGCTGAGATATTCATTTAAAATAATACATGCGAAGACATTTATATAAAATAATGCATGGTGAGATATTTATTTAAAATAATATATTCTAAATATTTATTTAAAATAATACATGCTGAGATATTTATTATTAAAATAATACATGCAGAGATATTTATTTAAAATGATAGATGCTGAGATATTTATTAAAAATAATACATGCTGAGATATTTATTTAAAATAATACATGCAAAGATAATTATTTAAATAATATATGCTCAGATATTTATTTAAAATATTACATACAAAGATATTTATTTAAATAATACATGCTAAGATATTTATTTAATATATTACATGCGAAGATATTTAATTAAATAACCCATGCTAAGATATTTATTTAAAATAATACATGCTGAGATATTTATTTAAAATAATACATGCATAGATATTTATTTATAATAATACATGCTAAGATATTTATTTAAAATATTACATGCGAAGATATTTAATTAAATTACCCATGCTAAGATATTTATTTAAAATAATACATGCTGATATTTTTTTTAAATAAGACATGCGAAATTATTTATTTAGAATAAAACATGCGAAAATATTTAATTAAAAGAATACATACTGAGATATTTATTTAAAATATTACATACTAAGATATCTATTTAAAGTAATTCATGCTAAGAAGAAATTTATTTAAATAATACATGCTGAGATATTTATTTTAAATTGTACAATCTGATATTATTTATTTAAAATATTACATGCAAAGATATTTCTTTAAAATATAACATGCTGAGATATTTGTTTAAAATAATAAATGCTGAGAATATATTTATTTAAAATAATAAATGTGAAAATATTTTTTTAAATATTACATGCTGAGATATTTATTTGAAATAATACATGCTGAGATATTTATTTAGAATAAAACATGCTGAGATATTTATTTGAAAAAATACATAGTAAGATATTTATTTAAAACAATACATGCTGAGATATTTATTTAAAATATTACGTGCTGAGATCTTTATTTTAATTAATACAATCTGATATTATTTATTTAAAATATTACATGCCAAGATATTTATTTAAAATAATACATGCCAAGATATTTATTTAAATCAAAACATGCTGAGATATTTATTTAAAATATAACATGCTGAGATCTTTATTTTAAATAATACAATCTGATATTATTTATTTAAAATATTACATGCAAAGATATTTATTTAAAATATAACATGCTAAGATATTTATTTAAAATAATACATGCTGAGATATTTATTTAAAATAATACATGCTGAGATATTTATTTAAAATAATACATGCGACAATATTTAATTAAAATTTTACATGCTGAGATATTTATTTAAAATAATACATTCTGAGATATTTATTTAAAATAAAACATGCTAAGATATTTATTAAAATTATTACATGCTGAGATATTTATATAAAATATTACAATCTGATATTATTTATTTGAAATATTACATGCAAAGATATTTATTTAAAATATAACATGCTGAGATATTTATTCAAAATAATACATGCTGAGTTATTTATATAAAATATTACATGCGAAGACATTTATTTAACATAATACATGCAAAGATATTTATTTAAAATAATACATGCAAAGATATTTATTTAATATAATACATAGCTAGATATTTATTTCAAATATTACATGCGAAGATATTTATTTAAAATAAAACATGCTGAGATATTTATTTTAAATAAAACATGCTGAGATATTTATTTAAAATAATACATGCTGAGATATTTATATAAAATAATACATGCTAGGAATATTCATTTAAAATAATACATGCTGAGATATTTATTTAAAAAATTCATAGTAAGATATTTGTTTAAAATAAGTCATGCTGAGAATATATTTATTTAAAATAATAAATGTGAAAATATTTTTTTTAAATATTACATGCTGAGATATTTATTTAAAATATTACATGCAGAGATATTTATTTAAATAGGTGATGCTGAGATATTTATTTGAAACAATACATGCTAAGATATTTATTTAAAATAATACATGCTGAGATATTTATTTAAAATAATACATGCTGAGATATTTATTTAAAATAATACGTGCTGAGATATTTATTTAAATAATACATGCTGAGATATTTAAATAATACTTGCTGAGATATATATTTAAAATAATACTTGCTGAGATATATATTTAAAATAATACATGCAAAGATATTTATTTAAAATAATACATGCAAAGACATTTATTTAAAATAATACATGCAAAGACATTTATTTAAAATAATACATGCTAAGATATTTATTTAAAATAATACATGCTGAGATATTTACTTAAAATATTACATGCTGAGATATTTAATTAAAATATTACATGCTGAGATATTTATTTAAAATATTACAAGCTGAGATATTTATTTATAATAATACATGCAAAGATATTTATTTAAATAATACATGCTGAGATATTTATTTACAATATTAGACTGTGAGAAAATATTTATTCAATAAAATAAATTCTGAGAAGATAACTTATCAAGGCTATAGGGGGGTGAGCCATGTTTTTACAAGTTGATCTTATTTTATAGAGTTTTGTCTAGGTTTTAAGATGCTTTTCATCATTTAAAAAAAACTTGGTTATTTATTGAAATATGACCAGTCAAAGTCAAGCCGCATAATAGGTTCCCAATGGAAAGGAAAACTAAAACAGTGAAAAAATAGACTATTTTGTTTAATAATTATCTCCTCCTACACTTTTCAAACAATCTTCTTCAAAATTTCAGTCTAATTTTTATATAATAACAAAAAAAAATATTTTTGAAGTTTAAAAATTTTCAGTAAAAAAATTCTGTTATTTTTATTAAATTTTTGTTCAAAGATTTTTATTTTTACAAATTATTAAAACATATATGTTTTTTTTTACTTTAATGTAAGGAACATTTCCTTAAATTTTGAAGAAGATTGCTTGAAAAATGAAGGAGTAGATTGATTTTTAGTGAATTTTGAAATTTCTGAGAAAATTGACCCCTAAAATGCAGTCTATAACTTTATACATAAAATAAAATATCTCAAAAGTTTAATGATATTTTTGAATCCCTTAAAAACTGGTTTGTAGTGTGTATTTCAAGCTTTGATATAAAAGTGTAAGTAAATTTTTGTAAAAAAAGTATTTAACCCCCCCTCCCTATGGCCTTAAAATATTAGATTCTGAGAATAAATTTATTAAAAGTTTAACATTCTGAGATATTTATTAAATTTCTATAGCTGAGATATTTATATATAATAATACATGCCAAGATTATATGTAAAATAATACATGCTGAGATATTTATTTAAAATAAAACATGCAGAGATATTTATTTATTAAGACATGCAAAGATATTTATCTAAAATACTACATGCTGAGATATTTATTTAAAATATTACATGCTGAGTTAACATAAGATACCTTCTACCAAAATGTGAACCAACACTACTAACTCACCACCAACTTCAACTGTATTTATTTCATAACTTACAAACTCTGAAAAGAAAAATATTGTTTTATATCGAGATAGTTAAGTAAAACAAAGTATTTAATAGTAAAGCATTACTTTAAATATCCAAAATTTATTATCTATTAACATGTGTTGACTGTATGGTTTTCAATTCAAACATTCAACTCTTGAAAGTTTAGAGTGTGGCCTGATGACAAAGGAAAGAATTTTTAGTGCTGCCATCAGGCCACTTTTTTATTTTTTTTTTACTAAACTGAACTTTTCAAAAGGTTAAGTAAAATTGAAAGTATAATTTACAAATCTTTTGTTTAACAAAACATGTTTTATTTTTCTTATTGCTAACTGTTTGGTTTAGTTCATTATAAACAGTTTTTGATGCTGCCATCAGGACACACTCATATCCAATTTATTTGTTAATTAAGTTGCTAATTAAATAATAATAGTGCTATGAATTATTAAAAAAAATTTAATAAATAAAGTATACAAAGTTTTTTACAAATCTAGATTTAAACATTATAAACAGTTTGAAAGCAAGGTTTTATTAGGATATATCAACTTTTTGAAACCTTGATACCTTAAAAAAAAAGTCTATGAATTATAAAGTGCTAGTTTTAAATCAGAAGATTTAAAAACAAAATTTTAAGTTTAAAAACTTGTTTTAATTTTTTTTTAGTCTTGTTCCAAGATCACAGATGAAAAATCAATAATAAAAACATTTTACATTTTCTTAGTATACTATGTTTGACATTTTGAATCAAAACTTAGTATGACTAATTATTAGGATTTCAAGCAAATCACACCA
>NW_028139283.1:88801-128873 GCF_965202585.1 Thalia democratica
ATCATAGCCAAAAGCTTATTTTACTTGAACTAACAAAATTAAATACACTGAATGTTTATTCAAATTAACATCAATTGTCAAGTTTTTAATAGACTTTATTAGGCAATTGTTAACTCTAGCTCATTGTCAATAATATTTTTAAACAAAATAGTTTTGGTTCGGTTAAATGTGTAATGTTACATACTTTCTTTTTTTTTATCTTTAAAAAATTTAATGTTTAGATTGCTCTAAAAACAAATTTACATGAAAATTACTAAATATAAATGCATCAATGAAATGATTGAATAAAATGTCACTATGTTAAGTTAAATTATTTCCAGTCCTGGTGCTGGTGTTTTTGAATGCTTAAGCATAACAACAGTTTTAGGTTGAACAGACAATTTTATAAAAAAAATGTAAAGAATGTACAGTACTATAATTTACCAGCTTAAAGATTTTTGCACCTCCTTTACAACTCTTGAAATATCAATTTTATTCACGCACTGAGATTTTCAGCATACTGAATGTGTATTTTATTTTAGTCTGACAAAATAAATTCTGCATCATATAAATAATTAATTTGGATATTAAGCAGCTCAAAATATTTATTATATTTAAAGTGTTGTCATACACTCAACTTCCTAAAATAAATAGTATATTTCCTTTTGATTTCTAGCCAACCCTTGTTGTTTTTTTTAATCTTTATGAAAGTCTATTGATTAGTGTTAAAAGATTAAAAAATAAGATATAAGGTTATAATTCTTTATTTTGGAATTCTTCAGTTTTGATCAGGCTCAGGCTAGTTTAATTTTTGCATATTTGTTAACCACTGGATTTGACCTTGTTTAACTCAGGTAGTTTTCATAAATGTCATTATGTACAATACACCATCAGGCCTTTCACCTATGTGTTTTGTGTCTAAACTCTAATAATATGATTACTTTCCTCTTCTAAATAATTACTACGTCTATAATCCACAAAAACAATTAATGTTTACAGTATTAGATAAACTAAAGTGTTTTTTAAGTAATTTAGACTGATTTCTGTTAAACTAATCTAGATCTGTTTGAGAGTTGTCAAGCTTCATGGAAGTTTATTAATACTTAATATTTTTTATATATTCGTTTTAAACTACCAACGGGCATATAGGGTAATTCACCTGTTTCACAAATAAGTTTTATTTTATTGGGTTTTAATTGACCTACAAGTTGCTTTTTAAACCCAAAATAATTATTAAGATTCAGTGGGTCAAAATTAGAGACCACATTGGGTACCTTATGGGAGGCGCAAACCAAAAGTAAATAGCTATATATCACTAAAAACTAATCTCCTAAGTTTTTTAAGATAACTACCTCAAACTTTCAAGAAAAGGTTCCATTGAGTTTAAACATTCTGTTAAATTAAATTTAAAATATTTAAATCAAGAAAATTTTATGATGAAAGAAAAACATAAAATTGATGTTTTTATTTATTCTATAAAGTTTTACTTATAAATTTATAAAAATTCTTTCCAACAGAATTTCAAAAATATTGTAAGGAACAATTTCCTGAAAGTTTGAGGTAGTTATCTCAAAAAACACAAGGAGGAGATAGAATTTTAGTAAAAAAATTAATAAACTAATAAAATTCTTTTTTTATTGCAATTCTAGTGTACACCTTCCATAAATAACCTTTTGTGTTTTGCCCACCAATATCTCAAAAATCATTTTTAATTTTCGAAATCTCGCTTTCTTGGTTAAAACTTTTTAAAATAATATCAAATTGTGAAAAAGTGATTTATCCCTCTTGTGCCCTTAATATTCTTTTACAAAATTTAGAAAAATTAGTAATCATTCTTTGAAACTTGAAGGTATTTAGATTGTTTTATATGAGTTGCTTTACTACAAGTTTTTGACAAAAGTTTGAAGAGTAATTAGTAAGCTTATAATTTTTTTTACAGGACATTAGATAATGGCCAAGTCAAAGAACCACACCAGTCACAACCAGCGTGAGTAAACTTTACTACTTTGTTTTAAATCAAATTAAAAATCTATAAATATGTATATATGAATATAAATAGTTTTTCTAAAATTAAAATATTTTTATTATTTAATTAGACATTTTTAATAAAGTAAGAGACTTGTGTAAGGTAATGGGTATTTCTTTATAATTTTTGAATTTAATATCTCATTTCTGTTTCAAATTATTTATAATACTTGAATTTCATGATTTAAATAAAAAAATAGTTTGTGAAAATATAAATGTGACCTCAAGTTATAAAATTTAATTAAAAGTTTTGTTAGTTAAAAAATGTACAACTGTTAAAGGCAAGTTGCCACTTTATAAAGAAAGTTTTTGATATAATTTTATATTTTTAATTTTTATTACTTCTGAATAGGTAACTAAGTACTATTCTGATAGATGCTTTAGTAATTACTGTTTTCATTTAGCAATTAAATAACTGAGAAACTATTAAAAAGTTATATAAAGAATATCATAAAATACAAGTTGAATATGCACTTAAATTTATCTCCATTAACTATTATATTTTTTAAATTTGATTTTCTGTTTGTTTGATTTTAATTCTCAAGGAAAAGTTTTTTAGTTTAAAATTTATCAAATTATTTTTGATTATAGATGTAAAAAAATTCTGGTAAAAAATATTTTTTTATATTTTGGTCAATAAAAAATTATTGGAATATAAAGCAGATGTAATTCTGAATTTTTAAACTTGGCACTTATATATATATATATATAAAACATTTATCTATTTTTTTCAAAATGATGTATATAATTAAGAGCTTTTACCACATTTTTTACTTCTTATAAATGTATTCTTATTGAAATGGCCATATCGAAGTGGTCATACTCTTTCAATGGGTTTCAGATCATCAAAAGTTGGCCAAAATTAAAGGTGTTAAACGGTCGCGGCTGGTAACTCACATTTGCCAATCGCATTACCAACTAACTCTACATTTATTTTAGTTTTTTAAAATGTATATAAGTTTACCACAGCATTTGCTTATATATACATGTTTTCTAAAAGTTGTCTAACAACAAGGGGTAAGACTTAAAATTAAATATCTATATTCTACATAGCATTTATTCTGGAATAATTTTCAGATAAATTTATTGTAATATAACATAATCAGTTTCACACTTGACATTACTTTTTTTTAAATATATAAATTGATCTCTGCCTTAATTATTAATGAACAGTTAGTTATAATTTATATTTACAGATCGCATGTACTACAGTAATAAATCATTTAATTTATAATAAGTAAACAGTATTTATTAATTAACAGATCGCAAGAACCACCGTAATGGTATCCCCAAGCCCAAGTCCAAGAAACATCCTTCTCTTAAGGGAGTGAGTACTATTTTTATATATGATATTTGTTAATTGTAATATAGTTAGTTATTATCAACAACCCTGTTATTTTTTGTTCTATTATGATCATAATGTTGAAGGTTTAATTATTTGTTTTAAACATTAGATGTTAAATTTTATAGTTACATTCAATCTATAAATTCTAAACTAATATATAATTAAATTGTTCAGTTACTTTTTACTTGTAAGTTTGACTTGGCATTATAGCTAAAGTAATTTAGTTGACTAATGTTTTCTATAACAATAATCTATGATTGTTTATTTACAGTATTATATTGTTTAATTTAAGAAATGTTTTCTTTAGTAGAGAATGTCTTGCCTCCTTTAAATATAAATTCTTAATTAGTTCCCTATTTTAATTTTTGTTGCAATTGTAGTTTTTATACTCCAACAGTAAACATAAATTTATTCTATTAAGAACTGCTCTTAAATTGACAAATAAATAATTTTCTGGTATGTAAAACTGTATTTTTAAATTTTAAAACTGAATTTATTATTTATTCAGTAGCAACAAAATAACATGTTTCTAAGTTTTGTGATGACAAAAATGTAAAATTTTTATAAATTAGTGTTTTGGTAGTATATCACCTATTTTGATTAATTATTTTATTCAAAGTTGCATCCTTAATGAAAATTAAATTTAGCTTGGCCTTTTAGTAACAGTTCATTAACTCTATTGACTTAAATTAAATAAATTAAGGGCATAGGGGGGTAAACACCCCTTTTTTGGTTTTTGATCTTATTTTATATAGTTTTTACTAAGCTACAAGATGCTTTTTACAGATTTGAAAAATTCTAAATAATTTTTGAGATATAGCCGGTCAAAGTCGGAGCCAACAATAGGATCCTTATGGGAGGCGCAAACTAAAACCGCAAAAATAGACTATTTTACTAAAAATTTATCTTCTCCTACATTTTTTGAGATAACTACCTCAAACTTTCAGGAAATGTTCCTTGATATATTTAGAAAATTCTATCGGAAGGAATTTTGAAAAAAATAAAAAATTAAAATTTTATATAAAAAATAAACAAAAAAAACTGTTTAACCGTTTTTTTTTTGTTTTTTTTATTATAAAATTTTCATTTTTTAATTTTTTAAAATTCTGTTCCGACAGAATTTTCTAAATACTGCCAGGAACATTTCCTAAAAATTTGAGGTAGTTATCTCAAAAAACGTAGGAGGAGATAGATTTTTAGTGATTTCTAGTTATTTGCCGTTTTAGTTTGCGCATCCCATAAGGATTCCATTGTTGCCTCCGACTTTGACCGGCTATATTTCAAAAATTCTTTTGAATTTTTAAATCTGTAAAAAGCACTTGTAGCTTAGTACAAACTATATAAAATAAGATCAAAAACCAAAAAAGGGTGTTTACCCCCCCCCCCCCCCTATGCCCTTAATAAGTATTTCTATGGTTATTCATAAACCTTATTATTACTTTTCAATTAGTTTAAAGTTTTGGTATGCTACCATTACTATTCTTAAAACTTTAGAAAGTAGTCCCTTTAGTTGTTATACTGATGTGTTTAATTAATTTTTCAAAATGTGTTAAGATATATATTTTTTTAAAATTTAAACATCTATTTAAATATTATTTGGATAGTTAAGGCTTAAGCCATTTTTTGAAACATTTATTCATATTATTTAGAAATGCTAAATGCCACTAAATTGAGAAATTTTAGTTTTAAAATTTAAAAAAGTATTTTTTTTTAACTTTTTAACTAAATATATGTTTTTTTGATGTGATAAGTATATCTTTTGCTGAAAGAAATATTTAAAATAACTTGAATTGAATAATACTGTTTTTAGATTACTTTTCAAAGTTTTAAAACGATAATCCACCAAAAATGTATATATTTTATTTTAAATAGATTATTCTTAATTAAAATATAGGATTGAAATTTTGTAAAATAAGGCGTATTTTATATATTATACATTATAAAAAGGTTTATTTCAAGATGTAAAACTTGAAGAACTCAAGTTTCATGCTTATGCACTCATCAACTTCAAGACAAGTTCAAAAAATACTGATTTGATTTTGAACTTGTTTTGAAGTTGATGAGTGCATAAGCTCAAAAACTTAAGTTCTTCAAGTTTTGCATCTTGAAATAAAGCTTTTTATTAAAAAAGCCCTTAAGGTGGTCTCTGTTTGATAAATTTAATTTATTAAGTTAATCAACCTATTTCTGTTTTAAGAAATATACTATGCTTATATATTATATCCAGATATTAAAAAAATTCACTATATCAGGGTTGCCCGAAAACTTTAAACCCTAGAAAAACTTGAAATTTGATAAATTAAAAAAGAACTGGAATTAGAACAAAAAATCACAAAAAAAACTTGGAATTTTAAACAAAATAAATAAACCTGAAATTTTAAGCAGTGTTTACATGTTAAGTAAAAAATTTTTAATTTGACACAATAAATATACACTAAAGATAAACTTTTTGTTATTATCCAAAAAAAATTGTTATAAAATTACTAAAAGTAGCTTAACAGTATCTTTTCAATGTTGTTATACTATTTACAGGGTTGCCACTTAACCTGAAAAATCTAGAATTTGAGAAATTTTGAAAAAACCTGTAATTGTAGAAAAATCACTAAAAAACCTGGAATTTTAACAATTTTCACATATTCAGTCGTAAAATTTTGATTTGACTCAAAATTTATTACATAATATTAAATATTTATGTCAACATCAAAAATTTTTCAATTAAAAACATATTACAAAAAAAAAACATAACTAGCTTTCAATATCTTTTCAATGTTTTTATACAATTTAACACAGTTTCTTACCTTTAGCTTAAAATTAAATTTATACCCAAAATGTGTATTTTTGAAAACCTGGAGAAAATTTGCCAAACTGACACTGACAGCACCCCTGCACTATTAAGCAATATCAGTAACATGTAATTCAGCCTTTAGTAATTATAATTATTCTGAAACTGTGAAGTATTTTTACACTAATATATTTAATTTTTGTTTTGCTATAGTTTGTTTATTGGAATGTTAGTTCTTTTCTTTGTAAGTACTTGTTACACTTTGTTAATCTTGTTTTCTGTTTATACCCACATTTTCTACCACTATATAAAAAATAAATTTTTGTACCACTATTTTTTTATCAATATTTAACTTTTTCTAGCCATATGTTTAAACTTCAATTGATTGTTTATGTTTAAACAAAAAACTATAATTTACTCACAAAAACGTTGTAATACAAAGTATGTATTAAAAAATTTATTCATGTTTTAAAACATGATACATAAATATAGTTTCGATCATTTGATATTTTACTAACTAAGTTTGATTTGAATAAAACACACAATACACCCAATTATTAAACCAGTTGAACTGTTGTATTTAAAATAGTACCACTAGTAAAACTTTATTTAAAATTTGTTTTTCAATCAGTTCTACATTTTGTATAGGATTGTTTTCTTTATCTAAATTAAACTTTATCTTGGTTGTATAAAATTAAGTATCTAACCCTTCATTCTTAGGTCGACCAAAAAGTTCTTGAGAAAGATTTTAAATTAAGCAATTGTTTTAACAAAGCAACTTAATAACATCTAAAATTAAACCCCTCATTTTCAGGTCGACCCCAAATTCTTGAGGAACATGAGGTTTGCCAAGAAGGGAAATAAGAAGTTCAACAAAAATGCCATGCAAGTGGAGAACTAGATCTAGTGTGGAATTTGTATAGATAATTCTATTATGTGAATAAAAAATAAAATAAAAAATATCGATGTGTCTTAGTATTTTATTTATTTTAATATTGTCACTAGATTTTGTGGGTGAATTTTTTGGTTAAAATACCATTAGTTTAGGCATTGTGTGTTTTGGTAAAGGTATTTTAAGGTTTTAAGTACGGTTTATGTAATATTGAAATTATTATATTCATTAACTTATTAGATGAGAAAATTTGAATAATTTGGAAGTTTTGAGATTTATATACTAGTTTAGGTCCTGTTATTTGTTTATCAATGTTAAATATTTTGTAGCTATATTTCACATTAATCTGGGTTTCCTTAATTTAACATAATTTGATGGCATTAAAGGTGATTTCGGATATCAGGGTCTTTGTAAGTATGGTAGGAAATGTAATAACAAGTGTTGCCACTTAACCTGAAATTCGACAATTTAGGCAAAATAACCTGGAATTTTTAATATTTTCAGTAGTGAAATTTCGATTTGACACAAAATATCTATCATATAAATATGAATTTTTTGTCATCCAAGTGTTTTTGTTAAAAAGCACATTGAAAGTAGCTTATATTTTCAATATTTTTGTACTATTTAACACAATATTCAAAATAAATTTAAAATAAAAATAAAAATTCAAATAGAAATTAACTATAAATAGACCCAACAATGCGTACTTGAGGAAGAAATTTAGAAAACCTGGAATTAATTTTTTGAAACTAGTGACAACCCTGAATATTATGATTAGTTACTAAAGGCAATATAATAGGTGCAATAGCTTTTAAAGTTTTTGCCAATGAGGTGTCCTTCTGATGAAATTGAATTAAGGAAGTCTTGGTGTAACGATAGCTGCGGTCAACGTTTTTAGGTTTAAACCACATTTTGAAAATCAAACTATAGCGGACTGAAGCATTTATTTTTATTATTAAAATTACTTCTTCATATCCTAATCACATAATATCTAGTGCAATTTTCAAGATTGACTAACTAAGAATCTGACTTGATCGCAAGCCGATCTTTTATGGACCGAATTCCGCGTGAATCGAGTAAATTTTGTACTAAATATTTCGACTGCGGGCCGTAAATTTGATCACAAATTAAGAAGTGCAAATTTACCAGCAAACAGCTTTATAGTTCTAAATAAGATGTGTGATAGATTAAATTGCCTTAAAATTGTGTAAATAAATACTCCCACTCACCACCATGTAGGTTTTACCATGTATGATTGTAAATTTATCAATAGATTAACTGATAGTTTTTTTTATCATGTTCGACTCTGCTAAATTATTTTTCATTAAACCTTGAAAAGCTATCATGCACTAAAATTAATTGTTTCAAATACATGGCATTACCTTGAACATTATTGATAAATTTCAACGAATAAAAGCCACATGAATACTTTGCTTAAATAAATAAAATAAATATACTAGTATGTAGTGTAGAGCTGGCATAGAAACATAAGCATTCTAACAACTCTTAACATTTTCAATGATGTATAAAATGTTGATGAACATAAAGTACAGTTTATAAAAACAAATATTAAACGCTACATGGGAGGAGTCATTTTAAGCATACTATTTTCAGCCTATTTAAGTTTCGTCATGTAATTTTTTAAAATAAAATTTAAACCTTATTTTTAAACTAGCTTAGACCTATGAAATTATTCCGACCTAGATTATTTTACACTTCACTGTGCTTTTAAACTGACACGGACTGCATTAGAAAATATACTGATGATACTAGAATTTGAAAAATCTGCTCAATGTTAAACTTAATTTTTGTCATAAAGAGTAAGTAGCACAATACTAAATGTCACATTTTTTTAAGAATTTAGTCTTATAAGTTTTAAATATAGTGTTTTATGGATTTTAGCAATAAATAACAACACTTTTTAAAAGCTTTGTGTATAAATATATGTTTTGGATTTTATTTAGGGTGACTAAATGTAACCTAGCACATCTCTTTGAATACTAGTAACTTAGTTTACCATAAACTTATCACTTAAATTTATTATAGCAGAGCATTTTTTTTACAATAACTCCAAACTTAAGTTTCCCATTTCACATAAACTCGCGTTACAAAAGGCTCCTCATAAAAAAAGGTGATTAGGTTAAAGTGTACAATTTTCTAACAAAAACAAGTAAAATTAATTGAAATATAGGATCGAGTAAAACAAAACACACTCATTTTTCTTTGGAAAACGTTTATCATTGCTAGAGAAAAAGTTTATGGATGATGTTATTATACCATTAAAAAAAAACTGAAGCCAGTGAAGTACTAGTACACGACTATAATTTAAAAGACTGTGCTTAACAAGTTAACGTATTTCTTAAAACCAAATAAAACATTGTTTTTCATACGTTTGGTTAGAAAGTGAGTACTATTGGATGTGTATTTCTATGCATCGAAACAACATAAGAACCTTGACTTAAAATTAAAAAAATAAATTTTGGAAATAGTATTAGTTTCAAGACTAAAGTAAAATAAAAACTCTATATATAATACAGGTTTACTTAACTAAAAGTTTATATAAGTCACTTTCATAAAATATTTACAAAAGTTGTTCTATGCTCCTTTCGTAAAATAGTTTTAGTTACTAATAAACAGTAGGGAAATTTTTAAAGTTATAAGAGAAAATTTTTTCGTAGCTACCTATCATTTTTTTACAAATTGAGGGATCCATTCGTTGAATTTATTTGAAATGTATTTAGATTGATTTAACTATGCTATCTAATCTAACTGCACTACTTGCATTAAAGTAGTTATTAGTATAATGTCAGTTCTAACCAGTATGAATTTCTAAAAAGTTGACTGATTGCTTATAGTAGCTTCAAGAGAAAAACTAGTTGTAATATATTGATTATTAAAAGACAAAAATAGTATCGCTCAAAATGTTTGGTCCTAGGACCTGGTTAACGAAAATACCATAACTCTGTATCCATAATGGTACCCATAACTCGGTTATCGAGTCGCACACCGAGTTATGGATACCGGTCTTGTCCAGGACATTTATGTACTCCAACTTTTGAGTCAAAACTTGCTTTTTAATGATCAACAATACGAACTAACTCCTTTATATACTAGTAATTCAGTTTTATAAAATCTTAAATTATAATTTCTAGAATAGTAAATAAAGAACAACCATTTTCCGTCTTATGATATTTTTAATGAACTTAAAAGTAAAAAAGTTGAAAATTAATGAAATCTTATAAAGATAAATAAGTAGATAATACATAACAACAACTGTTAAAAAGTGTTTATAAAACAAAAAATACCAAATTATAGATTTAGAACTTTTTAAAGTTTATAAGAAACCAATAGAATAAAAAAGTTAAATTATAAAGTAAAACCAAAAACTATAAAAAAAGCTTATGTTTTATGTTATCATTTAAAAACCTTTTCTGTTCTAAATGAGGCTTTATGTTTTCATGGTAGTTACTGAAAACTTTAAAGAAAACTAGCTGAGTTATCTTTTTAAAATTAGTCAGCTACTTATAATTTAAAAAATAACTTTGTTTTGTTAAAACCTATATTTATTTTTATTTAATAATATCTGCTGTACTAAGTATTCAATCTATATTACTGATATGAAACTTGTTTACTTTTTATATAAAGCAAACGTTTTTATCAAAAGTACTTTTATTGTTTTGACATAAAAATATTAAACAATTTCCCTGAGAGTATAAATTTTTGAACATTTAAAGCCGTAACCTTCTAAATGAACCTTGATACAATTATATAAGGTGAAAAATGCTTAAACTTTTGATTTTGCTAGACTTACTTGTAACACCCTAAGATTGTAGATAACACCGAATTCTGCTACAGAGTGCACAACAAAACTTTCTTTTACCAAAGTCACAAATACCAAATTTATGATTGATTATTAGTTTTGTTGTTTTCTGTATTACTGTTTGCCTGCTTTGAGAATATATTGTTTATTGAACGAAAAAAAGCGCTCAAAAATTTGGTCCAAGGACCTGGTGTACGAAAAAACCTTTCGGTTATGGATAACCATGCAAAAATTAAATCAAAATAACTAGAATAAGTAATAGCATACGTATTGCAATAATAAAACAGTTGTATCTAATTTAAGTTTTATTTTAAGTCAAAGTCATAAAATGCACTGTAATTAGCAGTTGTTGTAAATTAGCCTCTTTGGTTGACATAAATTACAAGAATAAAGCAAAACCAACAGTTTAGGATAATAAGGTATTCAGTAATTAAAGTTTAGAGCTTGTATAAATACAAAATCTTAACTTTGTTAAAGCTAGAAATTTATATTTCTAAATATTATGAACGACAGACAATTTATTCTAATTGGGCCTAAAGGAAACTTTTTGGTAAGAAAAGAAAGCATTGTGGATATCAAACTAAACGGAAATAATTTTTTGAAAAATGTTCAGACTGAATTTTTCAGTAGAGTAAAAACTTTTGTAAATCCTTATGCTTATGTCAGTAAAAAAGAAAAACCAGCTACGAATGATTTGATACTCCAAGAATTATTAAAAATTACGGAGTTTTACGAATTCAGTTCTCGAACTTACCTTTACGTTGAAGCCGGACTTAAAAGTTTAAATGGTACTGAAAATTATTTAAAAAATGAAACTTGGAAGTATTTGGGTCTAAATATTAAGTACAGCAAACTCCAGTACCTTAATTGTTTGAATAACTTAAAAGAGAATTGGATAAACGAGATCCTAGGTAAGTGTTTTTCTATAATATTAATAACTTTTTGCTAAGTCTTTATAAGTTCTGGTATAACTCACAAAACTAATATAGCTTTCAATCTAAGCTTTAATTTACAAAAAGTTGCTTAATATACATTGTTAATATAGTTTTACCACAAACTATTGCTAAAATAAAATTTAATGCACTAATTGTTTATAAAAAAGTAGGTTTTATAATGATTTATTAAAATTTTATAATTAAACACCATGTTATTTTTCCGAATAAACTATAGAAAATATCACAACGGGTTTTATCTTTGTATATCTAAACTCAAAAGTAGATTAATAGTTCTAAAACTAAAAATAAAGTTTTGTTTAAAATTTAACTAATGATAATTAGTTAACTATATTAGTATAATCAGTTATGAAGTTAAACTTGTTCATATTTCTAAATAAATCCTAAATATTATAAATAATATAAGGAATTAGAAATGTATGCAGTTTTTAAAAATTACGGTTTTTATCATAGGTAAAGAAATTTTCTATAAAACAATATCTGTACCGGAGAGTAAAAGGACAATTAGGTTGGAATTAAGTGATTTAAAGCCTCATTTAGGTAGAAATTGGGAAAAATTACTGCATTGTAGCAGTGATCATGTTATTAGTATTATTGACAGCTTCCTTAAGAAATCTATCAAAAGTAAAGTTGTCCAAATTGAAGTTTGTGTTATTGATCAATCAGAGAAAACTAATTTTAAGGAGCTTTATGAAACTAGTACTGAAAAATTAGAAACTAAAAATAATTTTTTAGACGAAAATAAGATAAACAGAAGTAGAAACAAAAAATTTCCAGCTTTTAAAGCAAAAACAAAAGTATCAAACCAAGATTTCCCGCCAGAAAAACTTGAAAATAAACGAAATTTAGGTGAGAGTACCGCTCCAAAACAAAATACAAAAAGAGAAAGTTTTTATGAACAACCTAAAGCTACTAAACATAATGTTGAAAATATATCGGAGCAAATTGAATCAAAAAATAAGCCGATTTCTGTTGAGTCAAAAAATACTGTTGATATTCAAAAGGAAAGATGTAATTCGATTAAAAAAGTAACTAAACTTGTTATGAATGGCAAGTTGGATAAAGTACAGGAGTATCTTAAGATTAGTTCTAATGTTTCTAAACATACTTTGTATGAAACAGCTGATGTTGAAAGGTTAGAAGTTACAAAAAAGCATCAGAATTTTTCAAATTTTCGAAGGAAAAGAACAACTAGAGTTTACGAATGCAATTATGAATAGTATCACAGTATTTTTTTTGTAAATGTTTTAATAACCAAGCTATTAATTTAACAAAGGTATTTTACTAAGGTAGTTAAAAATAGCATTTTGTGCCGATTATTAAAATAGATTAACATGTTTTTTACTAAATCTGCTCTTTATATCATGTAAGTAGATTTAATTATTTATGTTTTTGGCACTTTATTACAGTAACATTTTTATATATTAGTTATTTATTATCGTTTACAGTACGAAATAAAAAAAGAACACAGAATCAACTTTTTCTTGATTACTTTTTGTAAACAAGTAAGATAAAAAAAACTGAACAAAAGTAATTCAAAGAACTAAATTAGTCTCCTATAAATAAGTATTTATAAGTAATTTTTAGTATTTCACAGTTAACAAAATATAATTATGGTTAAATTTAATATTGTATGATATTGTTAAACAACTATTTTGAGGGATAGCTTTCAAACTTGCACGAGCGTAAAAAATTGCGCGAGGAGACAAAACAGCACGAAGATATTTTTACACGAAGACACTTTTGCACGAATACAATTTTGCACGAGCAGACATTTTTGAACGGAGACATTTTTGCATGGGTTATATATTTAAAAAAAGGTATTAATTTTCATTCTTAAAAAAATGTTTTTTTACTATCACTGTTACCCCTAACCCATATCCTCGGTCGGTCGCTTTTTTTTCATTTTAACTATTTAACTTTTAATTATTCTTTTTTTTAGTAATAATTTCAATCAGTTATTTTATTATTTTCATTTTCACTATCACTGTTACCCATAACCCTTACCCTCGGTCAGTAACTTTTTTTTCGTTTTGTTTTTTATCAATTTATCTTTTATTTTTTTTTTCTGTTTATTTTTAATAAATTTTTATTTTTTTTTTTTTACTCTCTTGCAAAACTGTAAGTCGTGCAAGGTTGACCCTTGGTGCAAAATTGTCTTCGTGCAATTTTGTGCCCTCGTGCAATTTTGCTAAAATTCAAACAGCTAAAATTAAGAACGCTTAAATATCTAAGCTTATAGTACTAGTAATTAAACTAAACTTATTAGGCAGTTATGTTTAATTGAATTACATTACTTTTTTCTACTAAGTCGATATGCGTTTATTTTGAAACTTATTACAAAAGTTTTAAATAGTTTTCTTTTTTTTTATTTAGCTAGTTTAAATGTTTTTTGATATTTCAAATACTTAAATTGCTTTCTCCCTGTTGTTCATTAGCTAATAATAAAACAAACAACAGAACATTACTTCATGTACAAATAAAGTTTGTTGTTAAATTGTTAGTAAAATGGAAGTGTATTTAAACAGTTTTTACTAGTCTTTACTTTTTTATAATAGAGTTTAACAAAACCTAAGTTTAATAGGAACTATTTTGACTTTTAGAGAGTTTTTTTTTATAATGGTATTTTATATTAAACTTTACTCTAAATAAGTACCAAGTACTTTAAACACTTAACACAAACCAAGCTAAGATGCATAAATTTTAGTAGCTGTTTAAATTGCGCAATAAATTAAACAATATTAAGTAAAACTAATTAGTTAAAATAAAAACTTTATCATAAATTCAGTTTGAAGTCTAAATCAACAAAAAAAAAAAAGCAATTTTATGGTATACTGCATTAATTGATTAAAAACTTCAAGCTAAGCCTACTTGTCAGCTACGAACATAAATTGTATTGACAATATGTATACAGTTAATTGCATGCTTTTTTCAATTAGTGTCATTCAACTGTGTATTACTTTTTTGTTGAATAATATGAAGTTATAATCAAATAAAGCTTGTTATTGAAAAATAGTGTAGCAAGTTGAAATGATTATTTGTTTCGAATTTAGATTTAGTCAGTGGAAATAAAAGTTAAAAATTAGATTTATTTCATCAGTAAAACATTTACTTAAGTACTATATAAATTTGTTATGTAAGCACAAAAAAACTTAAAATTTTTAAAGTTTAATTTTTTTATAGTTGACGACAAGATACGATGCTTAAAATATAAATACTTATTTTAATTATATTTACAACTAATTATTTACATTTAAATTACTTATGGAAGTAATTATTAATATTCAAATTATTAATTCTGAATGAATTTTATTTTGTATCATAATTAAAAAAAGTTTTTATCTAAAAAACATTAATTATTTAACACTGATCTTATAAAACCGAGATTTTATCAGGTTTTAAAAAACTAAGATGCTTTAAATAAGTATTTTTACAGAATAATTAAGACAATGCTGTTAGAGTTTTTACATATTGTTATGTTAGAATCTACAGACCGTATAACTTCGATATTCCTGTGTTTAAGTTAAAATATATATGAGAAGTTATTTAAAATTTACAATACTAGTAGGTACTTCAATTTAAAGCGTTTTTAGAAAAAACAGCACATTAAACAATAAACTATGAAATTTTGTATAAAAAATTTACGATTATATTTAAAACTTTCATAGATAAAGTTCATAGAAATAATATAAATTTAAATACATTGAAAACTTAAAGAAAAATTAATATAATCAAAGCTGAAAATTTTGGCATGATAAAAGTTAATTTTTTAGGTCAAATTATTTTGTTGAGTTTAGGCTGGATGCCGTTAAATTCGAGTTGCTATTATGCATATCTTTTTGACTTATTGTTTTTGCATTTAAAAAGTTTTTTATTATTATTTTCTCCATTACAGAAGTAGCTTTCACACTTTAAGTTATAGTTTAATATACATACAAAATTAAATAAACATTTTTTATCAACTTCAATTTAATCCCTTTATAAACAAGACAAGGCGTTAACAGTCTTTAACCACAAAGAGATAAAAAGGAATTCAAAAGTAAAAAAAAGTAAGGTTTAAGCACGATTACATTTTTATGTCAATTAAAATGTTAAAAGTTAACGCCTTTAATACACAGTACTAGATAAAAAGTAAATATAAACCATATGTCAAAATTATTCTGCGTTATGATTAGAATTTATACCCTTTTTATTAAATTAAATGTTACTATTTTGTGCTTATCAATGCAATTTTAAAAATTTTGGGTTATCAGTATTATAATGGTTTTATTTTTAGTAAAGTAAACCAAAAAAAAGTGCTTATTACGATAATATTTTGATTTCTACTGGTTTGTTTTTCTACTGGTTAGGTTGTTTTTTAAATTCATGAATTATTTCTTGAAGAAAAATAGTTTTTCTTTTATACAGTTATAACTTAGCAAACCACTCTTTTTAAAGAAGGTTAAAGAACTATAATTTTAAAAGTACAAAACAAAAAAATATTTTATGCAAGTTGAAAAATTAAAAAAGGGGTTTAGAGCACAGAAAATCTTATACATTTTTTTCTTTTTTTAACACAATTACGACGTAACAAGCCTGATAATTTCTATTTATTACGTCACTACCGAGAACTTATAGTTATGACGTATCACAGCTGATAAATTTACAATACTTAAGTCACACCTGATATTTTAAAAGTATTTTTTTAAATTTTTTTTTTATAAACAAGTAGAAAAAAAACAGAACAAAAGTAATTCAAATAACTAAAGCTGTATTTTAAATAACTATAAACATTTATGATTATTTAACTTTAGTAAGATAGATAACCTTTAAATCTGTTATTTTTTACTTTGTATGATTTTGTTTAGAAATTATATAAAGATTTTGTAAAAAGCTAAAATTCAGAAATTGTTGTTTTAGGATTCATAGATTTTGGCAGTAGTCAAACTAGTTCTTTTAAAACAAATACGATAAGATAAGTTTCAGCTACTTTTTGTACTTAGACTGTATTTATTTATTTTAAACTTGTGACAATGGTTTCAAGTATAGAATATTTTTATAAGTTGATGAATATGATTTTTATTAACTTTAAAATTTTACATAACCAAATTACCTTCTATCAGGTGTATATTGACAAATACAAAACAAACATCAAAACAAGTTTTCATGCCCTAAAAATACTTTCATTTTAATGTGAATAGAATGGAGTATATATAAACACTTTTTACTAGTCTTATTTCATAAACATAAAAACTTTAGCAAAAAGAAAAGCTAGTTTTATAAAATATAATGTTTGAGACTATAAATACTTAACCTAGCTCTATATATGGTGGACGACTTCATGACCGAGAGGTATTTCCGTGCAACCGAGTACTCAGACCAATTGATTTTGAGCAATTTCGTTTTTGTAAAGTAATCTTTTACTTATGCTTAAACAAGGATAATCTGTTAACTGAAAACAAAACAAGCTTAAATTCAAACCTAGCCGTTATTTAGCAGCTGTTTAAACTGCTTAATAAATTAAATTTAGTCAGTATTTATCCTTAAACAATTGTTAATGTAAATGCCCTTTAAAATACACAATTTGTCAATAAAAAACAGAAAAAATGATATACTGCATTAATTGATTACAAACTTCAAACTAAGCCATCCTGTCATCTATGGATATACTGCATAAATTGTATTGACATTATGTATACAGTTAGTTTACTTCTTTCAACTGTGGATTGTTTTTTTGCTGAATAATAAAGTTCTAAACAAACAAAGTTTGTTATTGAAAAAAAGTGTAACAAGTTGAAATAACTATTTGTTTTGAATCTGGATTTATTTAGTGCAAATAAAAACTGAAAACTTAAAGATTATTCCATCAATAGAATATTTAATTAAAAACTATACAATACTTTCATGTGGATACTGCGAAAAAGTAAAATAAAATGTTTAAAGAGTTTGAATTAATTTTAACTTTATTTACAACTAATTAATTACTTTTAAATTAAAATTAATGACTATTTTTATTTTTCATCACAGTTTAAAATTTTTTTTATAAAAAAAATATAAACCTTATTACACTGATTTAATAAAAATCAAGGTTTCATCAGGTTTAAAAAATTTTAAGTCCTCTTATTAAGCACTTTATCTTTAAAAATTATAAAAACTAATTTGTTATACTTTTAACATACTGTTATGTAAAAATTTACAGACCATATACTTTCGATATATTTTTTATATAAGTTTAAGAGTATAATTACTTTATGATATTTTACAATATTGATAGGCACTTAAGTTAAAAGTTTTTACTTATCATATCTAAAAGTAAAAATTAAACCTATTAAAAAAAAAGTAAGAAATACTGTATGAAAAGTCTTACATACAGCATTGAAACTTTTATAGATAGTCGAAGAGAAAATAGAAAACTAAAAACATTGAAACCTATAAAAAAAAAGTCAATATTATAAAAGCTGAAAACTTTCACATGACAAAAGCTTATTGTTGAGGTCAAAATAATTATATTGAGTTTTGGCTAGAAGCCGATAAAGTCAAGTTGAATTAAATTTTCATAAAATATGAATTCTACCAATATCATGCTATTATGCATACCTTTTTGGCTTACTGTTTCTAAACTTGAAAAGTTTACTTACTGTTATTTTGTTCATAACAGATTAGCCTTGATACTTAAAGTTATGATTGAATATACATACAAAATTAAGTAAATATTTTTTATCAACTCAATTTTAATCCCTTTACAAACAAGGCTAGGCGTTAATTTTCTCTAACCACAAATAGATAAAAACGAATTCAAAAGGACATAAAGATAGGTTCTAGCACGAATACATTCTTATTTTAATTAAAATATTGAAAAGTTAACGCCTTGAATACACAAAATTAGACAGAAAATAATAATATGCAAAAATTATTCAGCGGTATGATCAAAGTTTATACCCTTTATATTCGAAATTAGATTGCAAAAATTTTAAGTTTGAATTTTCATTTGTTTTGTATACAGATTTTTTAAGATCAAAAATGAGAAATATTTAACTAAAAAAAAAAATACAATAGTTGTTTTATTTGTAGTTAGTTATAGTTTAAACGATGTTCTGCTTTGATGTAACTAAATCTAAAAATAAACAACAAAAACCTATAAAGCCAGCTTTTGTCCTCATTACAAGGCAAATTGACTGCCATTAAAACTAATTTATTATTTATAAGTTGCGGTATTTTGTAAACGACGAAAATTTTCCAAATTAACTTTTTCTTGTAATCTTTTGCTACGGTTTGCTTTTGTGTGTGAGAAAATTGCCTGTAAAAACAATCTAGGAAAATTTTATTGTCGATAAAAAAAACAAGGTTATAAATATTGAGTTAGAAAAATTTTGGATGTTTATGTTTACTAGATAAATTATAAAATTTTAAAATAAAAGTAAGTGTAAATGTTCAGAAAACTTATACTTTCAAAATAATGTAATCAAAAGTTTAAATTTAGAAACATTTTGAGAAAAAGTAAAGTATTCAGATAAAAAGATTTAAAGATTATGTAAAAAAACACTTTAACAGTAATTAAACTCTTACAAATTAATTGAAAAACATAGAGTATAAGACTGTCAAAAGGTATATTTTAGGTATATTCTAAGTTTAAAAACCGAATTAATGTCTAACAAAAAAGCGGCATTTAATGTTTAGTTAAGCAGTTTTCTCAATTTAAAAGATATAAATTATTAACATTTTAAGAACAGTTTTACAGATATAAATAGCTTTAAAAACAAGTCTATATAAATTACGTAGAACATTGAATAAAAAAAATTCAAAAATTTCTCAATGCGCCAAATCGAGGAACTCTCAAAAAACAATTACGTAATCGGGAGATCAATAACGTTATGACGTAATCACGATCATTACGTCACAAACAATTAAATCACAGATCACGTGTGGAAACTGTGACGTCACATATCACGTGTGGAACTTGACGCTCATCTGCGTTTCAATAGTGACGTCATTCATGATCATTTTGAACTCGTCATACGTGATCTCCCTGCTCAACGGGGAACTATCCAGGATGATCCTCTCAGCCATGTTCTTCACCATCTCCTGATCCGTGTCCACTCCCACCATCATTCTGCAGGTGGGTAAGATAAAAATTAGGTATTTAATTAAAAAAACACAGTAAGTTAATTTTATAATATCTCAAACAATCATTCTAAAAATAAATAAATAAACGAAATCTTCTTTCGTCATTTTGTAAAGGATAAATATGTTTTTTTCAATAAAAGATAATAAAGTAGTAGTAATAGTTATTAATAAATTACTAGTAAGTAATTAGCTTTTTATAAAATATGATCTTTTATTTTCACACCAAACATTCGGAACATCAACAGCGTTCCTGGTTATAAGTAATATCAATAATAAGTACTTAATTTTTTTGTTAAACCATTTGTGAACAAACTTGTAAGACCAAAAGGGGTGAAAAATATTAAGTAATACATTTATTTTTGTTTTATACTTAGCTACACACATACTGTAATTAAATAAGATTATTTGTAACTTATGAGGTGTACTATGACCGTTTATGAACACACTAAAAATCCTGAAAAAAACTAAGTTTTTAAATAAAATTAATTTTTATTTTTAGATACTTTATTGTGATTGTTTATGATTAGAGTGATCAAGAAAGATGAAAATCCATGTTGATTGTAAAAAGGTTAAAAACATCTGTAACTAACTTTTGTAAGACTTTGATTATGTGAAAAAAATGTTTAACTTTTAAAATAACTTGCATGTTTTTAGGGGTTTGGTTGTGTTAAGTGATGGCTTTTAATTGATGTCGAAAACCATCACCCTAAATATAAACAATAAGTTTAGTTATCGCTTACAAAAATCACACTACTTGTACAAAAAAAAGGTGGTTTTTAGCTCATAACAGTTAATGCTCACATTAAGAAGCCAAGAAGCAGAATCTTATTTTATAATTTTTTTTAGCATAAATTGGAGTTTTTTTTGTTTTCAAAAAAAAAAATTACTTGCAGAAGTTAAAATACTATTTTATAGTTATACGAAATTAGTACTTCTTTATAATGTTTTATTGTTAAAAAAATGATCTATTTATACTTGTTTAAAAATAGCTTTTTAACACTAAAAATTTAAGTGAGTGAAAAACAAAACAACAAAACAAGAAGTTTATATTTGTTTTGTCTACAACAATTTTCTTTTTATTACTAAATTAAAATTGTAGTAATTCAAACTAGGAGTTTACATTCCAACTTAAGTCTGATTTTTTGTTTAAAGTTAATTTTGGACAATTTAAAAACAACAAAATGCTTGTGGATTGAATATAAAAATGTTGTAGGTGTTATTAGTAAAAAGCACCATAGTCGATTAAAATTTTAAAGTATAGGGAACATTTCATGAAATACTAAAGTATGTTTTTGTATTATGCTTTATTTTTAGTTTTGTAGTTACCTTTATTTTACTATATATTAGTTTATAATTGTTGTATTAATAATTAAGCCTTATAACAAATATATTTTTGTCATAAATTTTCACTAAAACTATTTGCGATTAAAAGTTTAGTTTGTTATAAAAAGTTTGTTCTTTGTAGTAAGTTACTTAAAATAACTTCGGTGCTTACAAAACATAGCAGTTATTTAAAAAAATTAGTATGGTTAAAAATTGTTTAGCTAAAAACATTAAAGCAACTAAAATACATCTTTTTGTATATCTATATTTACTAAAAATACTATTTTTTATAAAATATATCATGTTATACTTGTTTTTACAATATAAAAAACCTATTTTACCTGTCAAACTGTCAATCTAGAAAACAAAAATGTTATTTAAAGTTTTAATATTTACACATAACAAACTTGAGGTTGTACCATATCAAATTATCACTTCAATTATAAAGGTTAGAATTTGATAAATACTATCATTGCAAATATGTGTGAATAAAAATTGCATTTAAAGTATAGGCAACATTCGAAAAAACTTTATAAAATTAATATTCTACGGGAGTAAATCTTTCCTACAGATAACAAACTGTTTAATAAATGCACATTTTTTTACAATGTACTTTATAAAACTTAAGATAAAAAGATTTATTTTTAATTTACCCAAAAATTACTTATCTTATTTTTATATATGTTTAAAAGGCTAGTAAAATAAGTTATGAAATATATTATTTTTCTTTGTAATAAACTATTTTAGTTGCATAAGTTTTATGATAATGATTGCAACCATTAATTTTTTATAGCCAATAAAAGCTTAAAAAGTCAAACATACTTACAAAAGATTATTAATTAACATACAGTCAGTTTTTTTGAACCTAATAAAACGTAAAGTACTGTGCACTTACTTATGCTTGAATTTTTAAAATTATTAAGTTAAGGTGGTTTTTGTTTGCAAAAACTTTAAATCTAGTTTAATAAAATAAAAGTACTGCTAAGCATTACACATTGTTAAACTTGCCTAGATTTAATAAACTAGTCAGTTGGATAAATAGTGTAATAGCTTGTAGAAAGAAAAAAAAAACTTTTAATAAGTATAAAAAAAAATTAAAGAAGCGTATAAACCTGTATTATTAAAGTCATTAAAAGTGGTTCATAAACATTGTTATAAAATTTTAATAAGTTATGTAAACGAAAAAACTGTGGTTTTGTTACGATTAATTATTTTTAATTAGATTAAATGTAACTTTTCTATGCTTATTACTGCAAAACGTGAAATTTAGGGTTAACAGAGGGTTTTATTTTAAGTTAAGTAAACCAAAAGTCTTACGCCAATTACGATCAAATTTTGATTTCAATTGAATAGTTGTATTGGTAAGTTTATTAACTTGTTTAACTATTGCTTGAAGAAAACTATTTGTTCCATTACATAATAATAATTTTGCAAAACATTGTTTATACGTGATTAATATATTATACTTTTAGAACTGAAAAACAAATTCAGTCTTTTATTTAATTTACAAATTAAAAATAGGGGTTCAGAGCACATAATTTGTTTAACATTTTTTTATTTTATTTTCAACACAACTATGAAGTCACACGACAATTTATGATTATTATATATCCTTTATTATCATTTCCTGATTATTTCTAATATCATTAAAGGTTTTTATTTCAAAATCAAAAACTTATCAAACCTGACGTTTCTTTTAAGACACCTGCCTTATAATTTGAAGTATTATTACGTCGCATTATATTACGCCAAACTATTGTATATTTTAGTTATGACGTCGCACATAGTTACTATAGTCATACCATAGCATATAATAATTTCCAACGCAGTTATGATGTAACACACCTGACATTTTCACAGTTATGACGTAACAAACATGATACTATTATTATGACGTCACACTCACCTAATAATCTCAACTACGTTGTCCTTCCTGATGACTCCCTTGCCGTTGGTGTCGTACATGGAGAACAAGAACTTCAACTTCCTCTCCCTCCCGTTCATCTCGTACTTCCCCTTCCTCGCCGGTTGAAACGTCGACAGTGACGTCACAAAGCCTCGGAAGTCCAACGAGCGTTTGCCGTCGAAGAACGAGTCGGATATTCGGTCGGCGAGCGGGTTGATGCTGAGTCCTGGTATTGGTTGTAAAATAATTAATTTGTTTAAATCTCTTTACACATCCTCTAAATTGAAATCTTTAACTTATATTTTTGCTTAGCTAGTTACTTTGCAGTAATAAGAGCTTTCATAAACCGTACATAATTAAAAATGCAAATCTCTAACATAAACGAAAATAAAAAGTTTGACAAATAGTTTTTAGTTTGCATTTTAAAGTTTATAAACATATGAAGCTAAATATATTTTAGCTTAGCAGTGTACATAATTCTAATACTTAATTGTCTTACTTTAGTTATGGCAAAAATTCACAAACAACCAAAAATTTTCAACAACAATAAAAAACCTTCAACTTTCATGAGGTCTTCCCGGTTCAAGTATCCCTTTCCTCCGTTATCCAGGGATTGAAACCTGAAGTACAACTCGTTGAGCTTCCTTGAAGAAAATCCCGTCTCCTCCGTCAGGGATCTCATCTCTTCAGGCTCGATGCAACAAGACGACTTTCCTCCCATTATTAACTATTTTTTATGTTTGAAAAATTTAAAGTTTACTTGAATTAGAAATAAGTTTTTTTTTTTATTTGAAGCGATTGTAAGTTTTCTTAGATTTTATATTATTAAAAACATTTTTAAAATAAAAACTGTGTATATTTAGACGGTATTATTTCAAAGGAACACTTTAAAGTAAAAATTTGTAAGCAATAACAAAAAAAGTTTTAAATACAACTGTTTTAAAAGTTTTCCAGCTGTTTATTAACTTATTTTTCTAGTGTATCTATGTTTAAATGTTTTAATAAATGTAATTCTGAAAAAAATAAAAGTTATACCACATTTATGCCATTTTTACACTACATAGTAGTTTAATTAACCTTCTAAGTAATAAAACTTGTTTCTATTAATAAATATGTCTGACGTACAGTTTACAAAAACACATGATGATTCAAAGTATATCCTGAATTTTTGAAAAGAATTTTTTTTAAAACCAAATTATAGTTGTTGGCAAAACTTTTACTGAAGAATGAATGATTTTCTTAAAAATACAAATGACCTTTTTTATAAAAAGTTTGAAAAACTTATTTGAAATATAATAATTCTTTTGGTCACTTTTCAAATCAACTTTACTACTAAAAGTATATAAAAAATTTTATTGATCGAGCATTAACTAACTATAAAAAACAAACATATATATTGAAAAGCATACTAAAACTTTTAATTTGACTTTTAAAAACTTAACTTAAAATTAAAACTTTGAATTTTCTTACAATCAAAATAAATTACACTAAACATAGCAAAATAAATTAAAATTAACAGTTAATTATAAAACTTCAAAATAAATTTGATTTACTTAACAACATTAAATTTTCCATTAAGTCTTTATTGTATGTAATTAGATCATTATGAACACTGTACTATGAAAAACACAAGCTGCTTTATTCGCATTGTCGCAGTTGTTTATCCATAATAAACAGAAAATAATTCTCTCTCTCTCTGAAAAAAGAGGCTTTAATATCACAAAATGTCTGTGCAATTAATCTTATGTGACACAGCAGACACTTTCAAACGAAATTCAGACTGTTTATTGGCAGGAATTCGCAGGGGCGAATTTTAATTGATTTAAACTTCAAATACTGCTTATTTGTTATAAACATTTTATTTTACTGACGTATGCGCATTTTAAGCGGACATATGTTGGCTTTTTGTGATATATAATTCGATAAATTTTTTTACTTTAAACTTGTTTGAAATTTATATTCAAACTTAAAAAAAAATTTTTGCCGAAAAGATTTGCTTTTATATTTAAAATGTATTACTGTTTCTCAAAATAGAAAAAACAAGTTCTACAAAACGCATGCATAAGTAAAAGGAAAATTAAAAAAATGAAAACTTATAAATAAACAAAACACATTTAGCAGCAAAACTTTTATGCAAAAACTTGAGTTGAAAATTTATATTTATTTCACAAACACAAGTTATAACAGGTTAATAGTTCAACTATGAAGTAGA
This sequence comes from Thalia democratica, assembly GCF_965202585.1. Taxonomy (NCBI): domain Eukaryota; kingdom Metazoa; phylum Chordata; class Thaliacea; order Salpida; family Salpidae; genus Thalia; species Thalia democratica. The sequence goes on from NW_028139283.1 coordinate 114,142, forward strand.
TGCGTTTTTTTAAAGCATTGAAAAAATTATTTTAAGGTTAAACAGCCTACTAACCATTTCAACTAGCATAAGCTCCAAACTTCAAAAAAACATAATAATGTAAGTTTGTTAAAGTATTATTATATTATAAGTATTATTTAAAAACATTTGTAAACAGAAAACTAAAGTTTTACAGAAATAAAATAATTTAATCAATTAGATTTAATAAATCAAATTAAAGCTTTGATTTTGACTACATAAGACTTTGAAATAAATGATTCATTGAATTATGCAATAGGGCAAAGTACAGCTGTAATTTTGAAAGCTTTGAAGTAATTTTTTGTGTTAAGTTAATGTTGCACTGACCTTGAATCTTTAAGTAGAGCACAAGTGATTAAACTTTAAAGTAACAAAATTTTTTTTTTTATTTTGAAATTTAGTCTTTTTGTTAAAATTTAGTTTTATATTTAATATTTATTTTAAAGTACATCGAATGGAACTATTAAACGAGCCGAAAATGTAATAAATATATCACAAAAAATTCTAAGTAGTTAAATGAATTCTGATAAACCTAGTAAACTAAACAAAAAAAGTCGAGTAAAGTGTAATAAAAAAAGACATTAAATTATTTATTTTTAAAAATGAAAAAAACACTAACTTTCTTTTTAAAGCAAACAAATCTTTTCAAAGCTACACAATTTGATACAAGCTTATACTAATATTTTTTAATAAATTTTTTTTAAATATCCATTATTTTTACTTAAAAACGCTCAAAAAAATTATAAAGCTTACAAAAGCTTAAAGTAACAATTAACTAGTTAAGGAAAAAGTAAAAAAGTATTAACAACAAACCAAGTCAAAAGCACACTAATTAACTCAAAAAAACCTTCTATATAAAACAACTTTATATTTCAATCAAAAGCTGCATACTCTTAAAGCTTTTCACAATGTGTGGAAGTCAGTGGCTTCCGCTATTCAACTATGACGTCACAACAGCAGAAAACGCATCATGACAACGATATCAAGCGATAACATATCAAAATAGGCATCAAAAATTTTTTGTTTGCCTGTTTGTTACATGTAAAAGTTCAAATTTATTGGCTGTTATCAGCAAAAATGATCATTTTTTCTTATTCTCTTCCTACAAGGAAGTAAAAAACTTGTATTTTTGTGTAATTACTTAGTAAATTGACTATGGTTAATTTACTGCTGTTGGCTAAATTAGCAGAAAGCTAATAGAAATTAATAAGTATTTGTTATTCAAAAAATAAAAAAACTTTATTTACAAAGAAATTAGCAACTACTAAAAAGTAAACAAATTATTATGTAACGCCTACATACTGTGCTTGCAGTATTTCTTGAGAACACAGAGCAACAAGTTTACATCTGCAAATTTCAATAATCAAATTTTCAAGCTGCCTTATTGTATTTTGCCAGGCTTCAGCACAAAATTGAATTGTGAAGTGCCTTGCGCCTCGAACAAAAAAAAAACTTCAATAAACCTTTTCGTATGCGAGTGTTCGAGTGTTGAGCGCACATTTTCCTCTGTGAGAATTTCTCCTTTCCGCTTGGCTGCACACATCACGCCGATTGCTTAATCAATTTTGGCTGCTCGCTTTTGGATGAAAAATTTCAAAGTAGATTTTCAACGGCTTTCGTTTAATTACTGTCGTGTTTTAATTCAATTATTTCGAAGCTTTAAAGTTGTATTAAAAGTCTCTCTTAGATTGTGAAAAAGTTTCAAGTTATACACAGAATTTTTAAAGTGTGAAAAATTGAGCCGAAGTATAGAAATACCAAGCTTTAGCATACCTCCAAAAGAACTGAGACCGGCTTTTGACCATCAAAAACTAAAGAAATGATACTATAAGTTAATTATAAAATTTGCTGCCTGATTAAAGATAACAGAGTGGTTGTAGCGTTTTAAAGTAATCTGATACAGAGCTCATGGATAAAAAACAGTCTACAATGTGATGTTTTTTCTAAAAAAAAATTTCAAACTTTAGAAAGCGAAGTTGAAGCCAAGTCTTTCTACAAAAGCTAATGCCGCTAAAACAAATTAAGCACATGCATAAAAAGAAGCTTTACTTTTTGTTAATAAGCATGCGAAAACAGAAATCGATCAAGAGCGGCTGTTTTTAAATTCGGCAGTTTATTTTGTGTATTATTTATTGCTCGGTATTACCACTTATTGATCTGTTGTCTATCTTCTTCAAAACCAGGATGTAACTTTTACATGAAATTCTTTTTAAATTAGTAGGAAACACAAACTAATGTTATAAAGTTAAATTGCAATTTAAAGAAAACAGCCGGATGATTTTTTTATTATAAAAAGTTTCGAAGTTAAATTTTTTATATGAGGTATTTGTTGCAATCAAATCAATAATACACTTTTTTAATGGTTTTCAAAACAAATCATATTTTAAATCTATCGCTTGCAGTGCGACTTTTCTACATTAAACAGCTTTTTTTTCAATAAATATCAAATTAAATATTTTCGAAAAAGTATTGATTTTCATGTGATAAAATATAAACTTGAATAACATTTAATAAGATATAATTCGATTTTTTTCTTCAAAATGAAAATATAAAGTTTAAAAGATTGTTTCAAAAAATACTCAGGATAATACAGAACAGTAAAGTGTTTGTCAATTAACGGTAAACATAAACAAATTAAATAAAAAATTCATAAATTTATTAAGATCAGAAGTATGACAACAAATTAGTTCAAAATAGTATTTATACATATATGTTTATGTATAGATTACATGTTTTTAATTTGAGTTAATTAATCTTTAAATATTTTAGATATTTTTTTTTACCATAAAAGTCTTAACTTTAAGATTAAAAAATTAGAAGGTAAGGAATAATTTAGCTAGAATGGTTTTTTATCTACATACTTATGTCAAAAAATTAACAATAATTTTACTATATTAGTAAAAAACAATAAATTTTTTATAAAGAATAGTAAATAAATACCTTTGATGTCATTTATTTTTTTTTTTAGTTTATATTTCATAGTTCCATCTAAAATCTTAACTAGATGTGTTTGAGAAAAAAAATCTAATAATAAAAATTCATTTTTCAATGTTTATCTTTGACAACTTTTAACTAAAAATCTTAAATTTCACATTCCACAGCTCAAGTCAATTTATTTCAAAAATAAATCGTCTTTTTTACATTTTAGAAATTAAACTATGACACTAATCTGTAGTTTGTACAATAAAGTTGAACTTTTATTTTATTGAAAATAAATTAACTTAAATCGTGTTTAATAGTTAAAGTTTGTTATACGGATTTAAAATTAAAGAATTAAATTTTATTAAAAACTGTTATTAATGTTTCTTTCCTATTAAAATATCGACAAAAATTTGATTCACGAAACTTTAGGTGAAGTTTTAGTATTATAGGTAATTTCACAAAATACCGCAATATATCATTACATAGCTAGCTATTACAGCAATCAATTTGCCATATAATAGTAAAAAAAAGACTTTTTTAACCTAAATGTTAAATTTTAGATGTTGGTAATAATTTTTTTTTTACTTTGTTATTTTTTAATTTCTAAGACTTTTAGAAATTTATATTTAAGAAGGTTAGTTTTATTATTTTTAATAAAGCTAAATAATAAATTTACTTGACTAATTAAGAATTTAGTTTTCAAAAATTTTATTATAACTATGCAGAAAACTAACTAAATGTCTTTACTTATTTGATAACTATTTTTATTTTTTCTTAAAGTTTTGCAGTAAGTCTATAAGTTAAGCGTTTAAACTACAAGTTTCAACTATGGAACTAATTTTCTTAAACAATTCATAATTAAAGTAATTTATACAATTTAATTTTGCTCCAAACTTGAAACTTTACAAAGTTAAAATTCTATAAATTCAAATCTAATTATTTCACCTCACTTCAAACTTAGTTTTATTTTGTGATTTAGAAATAATAAGCAGTAGAGAAAATTTGATCGAAATGTTTAGTAAGCTAGTTAATTTATATTTAATAAGATTATAATTTTTGACCAGATAAAATTTTATGGTTTAAAATTGGTTATTAACTTGATTTAGTGTAACAAAAACGTTGACTGTTTGGAAGTTTAATTAAAGAAAAATGCGTAACAATTACGAATTGCTTTTAAGAATAATTCTAAAAACAGTATACTTTCCGTACAAGTTAAATATAACTTTTTTTCGCAAACAATATTTAACATAACTTAAAAACTTTGATTAAATTTGACAAATGAAAAAACTTTCTTTTTTTTTAAGTAACGATTCTGTTTAACTATGATTAAATTTATAAGCATATTTCTCATACTTTGTTTTGTTTGTTATATTAAAAAATTCAAAACTTTAACTGTTTTGGAAATTTTTGGATAAAAAATTTACTGTATAAAAAGCTTTCTAGACTTTTGCCTAGTTGTTTATAAATAATTTTTTTAGTTTCGTTTTAATCTGACGAGTTATTTAATTATTAATATTTATTATTGAAAAAATATACAATTATTAAGAACTTTACAGACATAATGCTTAAAATTTCTAAAAATTATCTTTAATACATTATAATAAGAAACTTTAACTATTTGACATTTTCTAGCCCCTTTGTTTACATATAAAATAAAAAGTTGGCATAAATAACTGAATTCAATATATTCTGAAAAAATTTCATACATATGTGGTCGTAGCCAAAGTCAATAACATTTTTATTCATAGAGTAATAAAAAATTTTTTAACACTTTAATAAGATTTGTCTCTAAAAAAGTATATTATACCACTAGTTCAACAATCATCGAAGTTTTAGGAAGAATTTAATTTTGAGAATACAAATTACACTAAAAGGTTTTACTTATAAAAATATCTATCAACTTTAACAAAGAGTTTTAGAACTCAGAGGTAATTTAGATTAGGATAACTATTAAAATAAAACTTAACAAAAATTTTTTCGACCAAATCGGTTACGTTAAAAGTAATTTAGCCTTAAAAAAAAATTTTACATGTTTATCTTCATTACTATTTATTTTAAAAGTTTTTTGTAACTTTAGATGTTGAAGAAGTACTAATATAATATATTGTCAACTAGTTAACTTGAGTAAACTGTTCTAAACTCAAATTTAATATATTTTAAGCTGTCAACTTATGTAATCAGTAAACTTATAATTTAAAAGTTTAACTTTGAACTTTTTAAAAAGAAAAATAGAAAACTAACACATAACAACGAGAAATAATCTTAATAAAATTTACGAAAATTACTACATTGATGATTCAAACACTTCACTCAATGGAAGTTAATTTAAATACTATTTTGAAAAGATTATTTGAAAAGAAACATTTAATTAAAGAATTTAAGACAGTTAAAACAAGTTTAGCATTTTAATATAAACAAAAATCTTTTTGCTTAGAGCAAATAAACAATAAATATAATAGATAACTATTACTTTTTTAGTTGTCTCAAAATTAAATTGTAAAATGTTTGGTGTTAGGTTAACAAAATCACAATTTTTGTGAACAATCTTTTTTAGTGAACTACTAAATGTGATTAAAAAAACCATTAAGTTTATTAGAAGTATATATTTTATTAAAAAATGACAAAGCTGTTTAAAATAAACTGTTAATGCGTATTTTTTCTATTAAAAAAAAAATCTTGACTTTTTATAGTTTTTATTTTTCTTAAATCAAAGTGTTTTAACATATGCTATTTTAGACGTGAGTAAGAATAATTATTCATCAAAAAATTATGGTATGTATTTATATTATGAGTATTGATTAAGTCTATGTTAAACTAGATATAAGATAATATTTACAAAGTTTAGGTTAAATGCTTTTACTTTAATGTTAAATTCATTCACTATTTTTACATAAAGTGATCTTAAAGATTTTTATTATTATTATTATTGTTGTGACTCAAAGCTACATAGTTATATAATAAATCTAAACACGTTAATAAGTTTGAATGTTAAAGGCAATATATTCTATAAAATCTTGTACTACAGTTTACTAGAAAAAAGTATATTTAGTACAATAAGTAAATAACATAAAACTAAGCAAGTAATTCTTTAAATTGACCTACAAGTGAAAGCTACTTTGGGTTCCACTGGGTATTTCACTTGTAGGTCAATTTAAAGAATTGGTGGCAAATGTCAGATATCCGAATGTAAACAATGAATATTAATTTTACAGTTTGAATGCTCTTTGGATGTAAGTTATACAGGAATGACATAGATACAACTTAGTAAAAGAATTAAGTAAGCTTGTATAAAATTCTCTTCTGTAATTAATTATACAGAAGAATAAAATAAGTATTTGTTTATAGATGTTTAACATAAATATTGGTTATTCTACCACTTTGGTCAGAATTCGTTGAAGGGAGACTGTCCAATTTTGTTAAGGGTAACTCAATTTGTGCAGTCTCTTTAGATTTAAAAAAAGCATTTGATTATTAATTTAGAACAATTTTACTTGAGAAACTGGAATGTTATTGTGTAAGAAGCAATATGCATCTATTAAATCAACATCTAGATGTAATTTGTTTGATTTAGAGAATATGAGTCAAACAGTGAAAAAAGTAAAGTTTTGGTACCACATTGGTTGTGTTAGAACTGTTATTATTCCTAAATCTTATAAAATAGTTACAGAATAATACTAGTCTTAGCGTTTTTTAGCAAATTATATAATGTTATATAAAACATTTAAAAATATAAGGTTCGTTTAAGGTAGGTAATTAAACTTAAACTCAATTTTAACAAAACCAGAAGTATGCTTTAAGCAAGAGTAAACAATAGTTTATCAAAAAATACAAACTATTAATTAAAAAAAAACAGCTTTTAAAAATACAAAAAGTTTTATAAAGTTGAGATAAAAACTTAAACTGTTCAGAACACTTAAAAAACTAAAAGTAATAAACTACAAAAACATTGGTGTAATTACTTAAAAAAAAACTTTTCTTAAATGAAAGAGCATCATATTTAACATTTAATTACAATTTTAGTTTATAATCAATGCAGTTTGTTTAATGGTTTGTTAAGCTTTGGAAAAGCAATTACAAGTTTATAAATATCATTAAAGTTTCATAAACAAAGAACTTAGATGCATACATTATAAGAAGTATGATGATTGTATAAAAAAATTAAAGAAATGTTAAAAGTCTATATCTATATGAGTTAGGTGTTTTTTGTTTTAGTTTAGTAATAATTTGTTACTAGTTTACTTGAATAGTAACTTTTAAAGTATAAAAATATCCATAAGTGTCATTAATTTGAAAAGGTAACTTGTGAAAAAAATACACAAAATTTTAAATTCAGTGGTGTTCTTAAGTTGGCTTAAGACTCTTGATTAAAACAAAGTGTTTTCTTTTGTTCATTTTATTAAGCTTTTAGTTAAATAACTTGCCAGTATTATGTTCTTAGTTTCTAATGGAAAATAACAGTGTTAAAAACTGAATAAGAATTATATACTTTTATGTAAAAAAACTTGGTTATAAACAGATTTAGACTACGTTTTACTAAGTTAAAATAAATTTTAGAAACACTTAAAATGAAAACACAATTAAGAACAATTTGTAATCTCAAAATCAGTCTAATTTCATAAATTTTATCGTCTAAAGTTTACGTTTCTTAAGTAAATAATAAAATTTGTGCATTTGTAAAAAAATATTAACTCGCACATATTTCTTTGTTTTATTGTTTGTAATTTACCAATGATATTGATAAATGAAGTTTATTTACTAAAGTGTTTATAAGCACTCTAATCATCAAATAACTGTAAGAAAAATTAAAACTAAAATAATACATTTTTAAACGTAATACTTTGTAATTATTTAACGCTTTGCTTTTTAATTCGTATGATCATCGCTCGCTTAAAACTTCATACTTTTAAAAAAACAAAGTTAGACTTATTCCAAGTTTTCACTTGAAAGCAATATCAATACTTGAAAATGTAAAATTTAAACAAATGACAAGAAATTATTTATACCATTTCGTTTGAGAGCTCTACCAGCAGCTTTAAATTTCAACTTTGATAAAACTGAATCAAATTTGATACACTTTGTAATCTGATTATGGTTTGAAAGTCTCGATAATTAAATTTAACTGTCAGAGCCACATATAACACTAACCGCAATACACAAATAATTTCATGCTTAAATGCGGTAAAAAATTTCTAAAAAAAAGTATAAAACTAATTAAAAGCATTTTAATCAGTTCCCACCTCAGGTCAGCCATGTAGAAAAATTATTTATTTTAAGTTTTGTTTGTTCATGAAACAGGCTAAGTTTACTCAAAAACACATATAAAAAAACGGTATGCATAAACTTTTTACAGTATACTGTATAAACTTGATATAAAGTTGTATACTTTGTAGACGAAATACATTGTAGATTAAAATGCTTTGAAACTGTGTCTGACAGTTATAAAAAACTGATAAATATAAACACATGATTTTTTATTTACTATTTTAGTGTTATAACTTTTAAAATATGTGAACTATGTTGTAAAGTTTTGTTTAGTGTTATTTGTTGTTTTAAAATATTAAAAAATAATAATTATTGTTCTCAAAGACCCACTGAAAATAAAACGGATAAAAGTTAAATAAAAAACCTAATTAGTTTTTAATTTTTTTTTATTCTTTAAGTATGGTGAATACAAAACTTTTATTTTTTTATGAGTTGTCTACTAGAAGAAACGTTTTAAAAAGCACATTAAAAAAGACCGTAAGTTGTAAAACAATATCATTTAAGCAAAACAAAAATTATACTCTTAACTGACATTCTGCATATTATTAATTAACCGTTTATTTTTTCACCCTCTTACTATTTATTGTCAGTTGATATCTAAAACACTTTTGGATAGTCTAGTTCAATATATCGAGAAGACATAATCCAATTAGGTTCTAAGCTTTTTTTTAAGATTTTTCAGCACTAAATTCTTGAATAAAACTATAGCTAACCATTATTAACAGTTGAATACACGCATGTTTGTTAACGGAGAAAATAAACTGTCAATCTAAAGTTCATTTTAACTTTTCAGGTGTATAATGGTCAAAATTAACTTAATTAAAACAGGAATGTATTTTAATTAAAAACCACAGAAATTCTTGCAATTATTTATTTTAAGATTTTCCGCGAAAAATAAAAACATTCATCTGAGTTTAGTCGATTTAAGTAATCGTTAATTTAATCAATTTTAGAGTAGATCTTAATAAAAGTGCCGATTGTTGTTCTTATTTAAGATTTCCAGCTTTTAGTGAAAAAATGCATTGAGAACAGAATTTTAAGGCCAAACTTTAAATTTTGTATTACGAAACAAAGTTATCTGTTTTGTCATTTTCAATACTGTTTAATAATGACGATTCAGCTACTTGATAGAAGTAATTTAAAAAGATTAAAAGTACAGTAACTAGTAAAAGGTTGATATCTAATCTCAACTTTAATGTTTTTGGTTTTTAGCAATTACAATAACTGGTTTTAGAAACTTTCCAAGATATTTTATCTACCATTATTAACTTAACCCTCTATTTCTTACTTTTAACTTCCTTTATCAGTAATAGCTTTTCCATTTGTTTTAAGTTTTTTAAATAGCTGCAAGTAAAGGTGTTTTTTATTAACTTATAAACATAAATTTTGAAAATATTTGTTTCAAAGTGTAAGTTTTCATTCAAGCATCGTATTTTCGTATTAAGACTGGTAGTGATCAACGTATACTAGGTTTATTTTGTAATTAACGTGATTAAATTAAGCTTGTTTTACATTCAATAACGCAACAAAACTAATTGTATTATTTCGTTAAACGTTGAAAAGTCTTGCAACGTTCAATTAAGTTTAAATTTATGTTTCTTATTTATTTAACCGCATGTACTTTAAAACCTTTCAAAATTTTGAATTGCTTTCTTCCTTTAAGCTATGTTTTTTACAATGAAATTTTTTATCTCTTTTTCACATAACTTCTTTCTTTTATAATAGCTGCCAAAAAACTTTGAATCCTGGAGAAACCTGGATTTATATAATTTAGGTACAAAAACTAGAAAACCTTAGAAATTTAGTAGTTTTGTAAATTCTTGAAAATAGAAAAAAAAACATTAGACTCTTGGAAAGAGTTGTAATTTTAACTATTTTTACATGTAAGATAACCAAATTTTAATTACATGGGATAAATATATCATAAGGATGAAATAAATGTACCATTAATTTTTTTCATATAAAAAAATCCTAAAATACTTTTATAGAACCTTTTAGATTGTTGTTGTATACTTACTCACAGATTTTTTTACCTTATGTTTAATTTTATGCTAAAAAGGGGAAAAAATTAGTTTCTAAAAACTTGAAGAAAATCACTAAAATCATTTGAATACCCTGAGTTTGTTATTTTTTTTAAGCTTCTAAACTATTTTTGTTTAGTTTTTCTTTGTATGTAATATAAAAATAATTTTGTTAACAAGTCCAACGAAAATTTAGTTTAAATGTTTTGTTATTTTATATCTAACATTGTTAAGAACTATTTTTTTTTTCTATTTGAAAACTTTAAAAATTTTCAATAAGATTAGAAAAAAACTCTAATTAATCTAGGACAGTTTTTACAAGTTTAAGAGTAGAGATCCTAAATATTGGTAAAATATCAGGATTTCTAATTAAATAATTATCTTAAAATAAAAAAACAGTATCCTAAAAACACAAACTGTATTCTTTATTATATATATTAGTCAATCATTATTATTTAATGTAAACTTTTTAAAATACATTACTAAACTTACCCTTAAAGTGTTTAACAACTTAGACTGAAAGTTTTCCGGACATTTTTTTTAGTGTTCCTTTTTATCAAAGTAAAATGTCAAGACTTGTGATTAAAATGGTAAAACATTTAAATTTTTAAAAAGTCTGCAGAAGTTAAACTTAGTTCAAGTTTTAAAAACGAAATTTTAATTAAAAGTTTTTAAGGACTGCATCTTTCTTAAAAGTTTAAAATTATAAATGTAAAAAATTAACTGTGAAGTACATTCATTAATATAATAAAGCTCATCTAAAAGGTTGTACGATTTCTTTGGTAATAATATTACTTAGGCACTGAGGAACAATTGCAAATAAATTTCAGGTTATTATTTTAGTATAAGGTTGTCAGATAGCCTTTCTTTGGTTGTTGTGCTAACAAGACAATTTCTATAAACTTACTAAGCTATCTTTTGTGTTAATTTTTGTTCTGTAAAACAAAATTAGTATATAACTTTAAAAAACTAATTTTATTTTCTTAAAAAGTGTTAAAACAAATAAAATGAAACGTAAAATACAATCCGTGAAGAATAAAGTTGAAGACTTTTTAAAAGATCATCCTAGTTGTAGGACTTTTCTTAATACTGTCGTAAAGACTTTGGAAGATAAAATAAACAAGGAAGAAGATGATTACGAAAATGGACAAATGTTTGAAAAAGCAAAAGAACTATGTGAATATGATGTTGCAAGTTTGAAAAAATTAGCTAATCCTAGTTTTAAATACAGACTTGAGTTATTGAAAAATAATGATCCAGACTACGAACTGCTAGAAAATTCAATTAAGTTTAACGATGAATTATCGTATAAGTGCTTTATAAATCAACTAGACATAAGAAAAAAAACTAAAGGTTTGAAAATATACAGAGTACTATCAAACGAAAACATTTCAACAAAGTCAAGCGATTCTAATCAGATACTTTTGCTTCATGGAACTAAAGCACAACATGTTGAAAGAATTTTAAAAACAGGGTTTCATCCATCCCAAAAAGGATCTTATGGACCTGGAGTGTATCTTACTAACAGTTTTAGTTATGCGTATAGTTACAGTATGTGTTTTGCAACAAAAGATTATTCAATAAAAAAGTTAAGATACTTTTTTGTAAACAGTGTACCAAACCCTGAAATACAACTACCGTATAATGTGCCTGAAAACGAAACATCTTTTCAAGAATATCTAAGAAATGGCCAGTTCATAAAAATGTTTAACAAAAGTTTAGAAAAACCACTAAAAATTGAAAAATCTTTGTTAGACTTGTTTGATAGTCATCGTAGAAAAATTTTTAGAGGTTCATTTCAAAACGTTGAACAAATAAATATAGCTTTAGCTCATCACAATTTAGTAGTACCTGCTTATTTAATTGAAATTGAAGAAAAAACTAATGTAGGCGATGTTATTGCAGAAACACTTTATAGTGTTTTAAAAATAAAAAATTATACAAAAAGCAATGCTATTTCTGTTATAAGTCAGAATTTAAACGAAGAAAACAGTGCTCATAATAAAGATATAGAGTTTAACTTTACAATGATAGCAGAAGATTTCAAGAAAAAATTTGAAGAAAACCATCTTTCTAATATTGATTATCTCACTTCTGATTTAGAAAATATATCAAGTTATTATATGGAACAACTTTCTTTTCAGTTAATTAGCACATTACAACTGAAAGATAATGAAAAAAGAAAATTTATTACTGAGCTTCTGGATAAGAATAGTGATGATTACAAGTTTATTTTGCGTTCATTTGATAATAAAAATATGAGGAATTTTCGAAAAATAAGACAGTTGTTCAGAATTAGCCATTCTGACAAAAATAAAGTTTTTAAATTTCAAGAAAAGTATCTTTACCTTAATGGAGTTGCAGTAAAAGAAATAAAAGATATACTTACAAATGCACATTAACTAACAAAAATTTCATTTTATTACAGTTTTTATATTATATATTAATATTTATATAATTATACAGTTTCTGTTCAATATGTTACTTATATCTAAGATATTTTATTACTATTTTTAAGTATACAAAAAAAACATTAAAAGTAGCATAATAAAAAGAAATAAGGTTTATTTAATTTAGATATTAACATATTTTGAATGTTATATAAGTTTTCTGTGAACTTTAAGTTAATTCCTATACACACCAATGTACAAAGATGTTCATTTATAAATCAATTTTTAAAATACTTTTTATGTCTAATTAAATTAAGTTTTACCATAAATTTCAATTATAATTGTTTTTACATACAATATATAATTGTGTACAGATACATTTAAAGCAATAATTATGACATAAATTAAATTAGTTTTTGTTTATTATACATTTTTTTTCAAACAAAACTTTTTAGCAATTTAAAAGTTAATTTCTATGCGTTGCCATCTAACATACACAGATGTTTTTTTTATGGAAAAACCTATTAAATATTACTAGATTTATTTGTTAAGTATGTGTATTAAAATATAAATAGTTCAAATTTGCACAAATAAACAATTAAATTGCTAAACACTCAGACTTAGTCAGGCTGGTTTAAAAATTTTTCGAATATCAGGCCAATATTGGCATTTTTTCAGTTTTTGACTTAAATAGCTGTTTTTATTCTAAAATGTAAGGATAGTTTTTTTAATCACTTAAGCAGGAATTTTTGCTTTGAAGAGTGGTAACTTATAATGTATGTTTTGTTCATTTCACAGTTTTGGTTTTAATTATGATATATGTTATGTTTTAAGTCTTGCAAATGCTATAATTGGAAATATTATTTATATTATTGTTTACATATAAATGTGAACAATCATTGTTGCCGAAAAACCTTGAACTTTGAGAAAAAAAAAACTTGAAATTTGACAATTTAGGCTAAATAAATATGGAACTTGAGAATTTTTGAAAAAACCTTGAGTTTTAAACATTTTTTACATGCAGAGTAATGAAACTTGTAAATATGTTTTTTATTCTCAATAACTTTCATTTAAAGTCGCCTAATAGTGTTTTTTTAACGTTGCTATACTATTTTTGACAACTTTTTTTTTCTTTAAACTTAATTTTATAGCAAAAATAAACTAAAAAACTTGCATTTTCAAAAAAACATGGAGGAAATTCAGAAACTTGAAAATTTATTTTGAAAACCTTTGGTAACCCTGAAACTGTTTACATTCATTCTAAGAATTTAAATATACATAGCAGTTAGATATAGTAAGATATGTATTTAAAGCACAAATATACTTTGTGTGACATATGCTATTTACATACAACATAAGAACTTGTTATTTACAAAATAAGTAATAATGGTAACTTTAAGTATAAAGACCAACTATTTTAATTTTTTATCTTTATCACCCCTTGTAGCTAATTAAATTCATAAATATAGTTTCTTTACAACTTAGGTTTTTCTTTTGACATGTGGTTCTCTTATAAATGGTTTATCACTACATGTTATATTTGAGTGTAGATAAAAATGTTTAGAATAACACAATAATAAAAAATAGTGTTTATTTAGTTTTAATTTTGACACATTTTGTTTTTTTTAGAAGTTTTCTGTGTATTTAAATTAATTTCTACGCACACCAATGTACATGAAAGCTTATTTTTAAACCACATTTTTAACACAGTAATAATAATACTAAAGTTAGTAAAAACACCTCAAATAAATATTCTCAGATGAGCAGCATTTGTTGTTACTTTCATTTTAATGAATCGATTAAAGTCCTAATATGATTTATTTGGTTTAAAAATATCAGACATTGTCTAAAAGCGACTTTTTATTGTCACTGAAGAAGTTAACAAAAAACTTTTACTTCCACCAAAATAAGTTCTTCAAAAAATTTTTAATTCTAAACGGTGTTTATTTAAGATACTTAACAATCCGTCCAAGCTGACTTGAAATAAAACCTTTTTTACTTTTTATATTTATTTCACTGTCAATAAACTTCGTTATTTCTTTGTTTCGCGAGTTTTATTTAAAACAGGGTTGCCAAACTAACAAACTAGGTTGAACCTGTTTAAGACATTTAAAACACT
>NW_028139284.1:0-25586 GCF_965202585.1 Thalia democratica
CTACTATAAAAAGTAATATAAATTTTGAAAAATATTGAACTTTTTTTATTGAAAAATAAAATATATTATAATTAATTAGATTAGGTACACTGAGGGAAGCACATAGCTTATTGTAAATATACATTGCATGGCTTTTCTTAGTCCAAGTTCTTTTATTTAAAGTTATATTTACAAACTTGTACAAAAATTTAAGACATTAATACTTTTAAAATGCTGTATCTTATTAAGTTCTTAGTTGTAAAAACTTTGTTGAATTTTACCTTACAACAAATACAACAACTTTTCCCATTTTAAAAACTTAAACGTTTCTATTGTAGGCTAATAAAAACTTAACAACTTTTAGGTTGCCAAAAACCCGATAACGTTACAAACGGATATTACAGCAGAGAGTTGGTATATGATTATTATCGTCTATATGATATCGTATCTTTTAGTTGCGAATCCGGATACTTTCCTACAACCGGTGATTACTATATCACGTGTCTTGCACATGGTTGGAAAATGCCATCTTGTGTTTTAGGTAAGCATTGGTGCTTAGGGAGCAATTGCAAATTCGTATTAATAACTGACTGTAAAAAAGCTCTTTAACAACAACTTGTGTAGTTATTCAAGTAAAAGTTTTTTATAAGCAAGTTTGCGATATGTGTTTTAACGTTTTTGTAATTGTATTTAGTTTTTTTGCAATTTATTTATTATTTGATATCGGAATTTAAGATTATTTATCTTATTTTATAAACTTTTATTTTTCAGCTATACGTTGTTTTGGAATAGTCTTATAGTTTTACTAACGTTTCAAGTTTTACTTTATGTTAAGCTGCTTTTTAGTTTTAAGATTTCAATTATAAACACCTTTTGCTTCTTTTCTTTCAGTTTGTTTTAATTATAATGCAAAATTACGTTTTTCAGTTAACTTATTTTTCTTAATTTATCTGATGAAATCTAGTAATATTTACGTTTTTATTGCAAATTTCAACTATAAGTTTTAGTTAAACCACTTTTAAATTCAGAAATTATGAATTTCTTATAAATGATTTTTATCTATACAACAACTATTTAGTTCATTATTTTTATTAACAATATTATAACTATTTGTTGAAATAAAACTATTATATTTTACTTAAATTTAAAACTCGACTGTTTATACTTCTGTCAATTTAACTAGTTTGAACATCATTGAAGAGTTTTTACATTTAGGTTGCAAAAAACCTTGTGTATATAATGTGAATTTCATTAGCCCAAAAGAGTTTTACTTCAGTGGTGAAAAAGTAACTTTTAGTTGCAATCTCGGATATTTCCCCATACCTGTAAGTTCAAATATTGTTTGTCGTGAGGGTAGATGGAATGTTTCGCCAAGATGTTTTCAGGGTATAGATAACATTTTATAGATGAAAGCTTACCGTAATCTATTTAAACTTATACATTAAAGTCTCAATATTGTTTATGTAAAAAAATAAACTAAAATATATTGTTATAACTAAAGCTATATTTTTTAACTACTTTCCTCTTTAACATATCTAAGAAATCAAAAAAAAATCCGTTTTTAGGTTGTCGCAAACCTGCTGAAAATCTTACAAACGAAATAATTTATAATGACCACGATTTTTACAACACACATGGTGAATTATTATTCAGTTGTAACCCAGGGTATGTTTCCCCATCCACACCTAAAAATAATAATATAAAAGCAATTGTTTGCGGGTTAAAAGGGTGGGACAGCTTGCCAGATTGTGTTCCAGGTTAAATAATATTTTGTTGATATCAATTATTGAAACTATTTTTCTAAATGCTAAAGTTTTATAGAAAAAGTAAGCTAAGTTTATTGGCTGGTCGCTTTAGAAGTTGCGTGATTTTTGAAGGAATGTTTTGTATTTTATTATAGTAACAACGTTTTTAAATCATATTAAATTTTAGGTTGGCTTTAGTAAAGAAAACAATTTTTTTTAACCTTTTGTTATTTTATTAGGCTATTATTCTATATTAAGTGTCCTTATAGAACGAAAACATTTTTATTATGTATATGATAGTTGGTTTATCTCAATTTTATTTATTTATTAAAAAACTAAAAGTTTGTTTGAAGTTTTTGAATTTTGTTTAAACGACTAAAACAATTTTTATTTTCAAAATCTTAAAATACTTATACTCAAAGCTAAAGTTTTGGTTTGTTTGTCAAAAAAAGGAAGCTAAGTATAGTAGCTTGTTGGTATAACAACTAAAATATTTTCTAAGCACCTTAATCTTTGCTAAATTCAAAACTTACAAATCATACTAAATTTAGGTTGCCTGGACCTAAATATTTTCCTAACGGAAACTATGATGTCGTACCGAAAGGAGGTTACGACATAAATGAAAAAGTTACTTTCAGTTGCGATCCCAAATTTTCCAAAGCTTTCCCTGAAAATAAAACTATCACTTGTACTGCTGAAGGATGGGATTATTATCCACATTGTGGAAATTGTAAAAAAGACATTATTAGTAAAATAAACACAATAAGTATTTTACAAAATCTTCTGTCATCTTTACTAAATTTAAAACTTACAAGACATACTAAATTTAGATTGCCCGGAACCTGAATATTTTCGTAACGGATACTTTGATGTCGTATTACGAAAAGGAGGTTACGGTAAAAATGAAGAACTTACTTTTAGTTGCGTCCCCAGTTTTCCAAAAGCTTTTCCTGAAAATAAAACTATCACTTGTACTGATGAAGGATGGGATTATTTTCCACATTGTGGAAATGGTAAAATAACATGATTAAATACATTTATTTAAATAACAGATTAAAGTTTGATTGTTTATTACGCTATTTCTTTTAATTAGTAACAAACTTATAAAAGTTTTTGTAACCTTTTTCTTACGGAATTTAAGCCTTTTAAAAAATTATAAGCTATTTTTAGTTACCTTGTTGTGCAGTAAGTTTTTATTTGATGTTTCTGCCAATTTATGTTTTTTTATATAACTTTATTTCTTTCTTTCAGTGACTACTTGTAAAATTTTACGATGAAAAATTAAGATGTGATTAAGTTTATGCACTTTTTCAGTTTTTGAAACGATCAAAACAACTGGGATTTTCGATTAAATAACCGGTTTTTTTCTGTATAAATTTTATACGACTTGTTTTTAACTATTTTCTTTTATTTTCGATACATTTAACGAATCATTCATGCCTTGTCTTGAAAAAGCATTATTGTTTTTCAAGTATAGTTAATCTCTAATTCATACATTATTACAGAGATTTATGTTGGCTGCCAAACCCCTGGAGAAATTAACAACGGATTTTGGATTGACACAAAGCCGAACTACAGAAGCAAAATGTGGTATACCGGTGATAGGGTGATAGTTGGCTGCAACTCAGGGTACGTCCTTAAATCGAATTTGTACTTTATCCTGTGCCGCATTGCTCTGGGGATCTGGGACGGCCTGCCTACTTGTGTTCCAGGTTAAAAACAAAATTTTAATGATTAAAACAAAAGTAACTTTCTGTATGTTGTTGTTTGTTTAATGAAGAGAGTTTTGTTAGAAAAATATATCGTTTTTGTTAATTTACTTACACTTATTTAGGCTTTAGAAAAGAAAACAATTTAACAATTTAACCTTTTGTTATTTTATTAGGCTGTTAACGAAAAAAATTTCATTCTATATATGATAGTTAGTTTATCACAATTTTATTTAACTGAAAATTAAAAGTTTGTTTGAAGTTTTTGATTTTTGTTTAAACGACTAAAACAATTTTTACTTAAAATACTGATACTTAAGGCTAAAGTTTTGGTTTGTTTGTCAAAAAAAGGAAGCTAAATATAGTAGTTGGTTAGTGTAACAATTAAGTTATTTTCTAAGCACTACTGTCTTTACTAAATTCAAAACTTACAAAACATACTAATTTTTAGGTTGCCCGAGACCTGAAAATTTTCCTAACGGATACTTTTATGATGTAAGGGAAAGAAATTACGAAAGAAATGAAAAACTTACTTTCAATTGCAACTTCGGTTTTTTCCAAGCTTTCCCTAAAAACAAAACTATCACTTGTACTGATGAAGGATGGGATTATGATCCACATTGTGGATATGGTAAAAATAACATAATTAGTAAAATAAAAACAATATGTATTTTCGGACTTTTCTATAATCTTTACTTAATTCAAAACTTACAAAACATACTAATTTTTAGATTGTCCGAGACCTGGAAATTTTCCTAACGGATACTTTGATGTTAAATTGAAAAGAGGTTACGGTAGAAATGAAGAAGTTACTTTCAGTTGCAACTTTGATTTTTTCCAAGCTTTTCCTAAAAACAAAACTATCCATTGCACTGCTGAAGGATGGGATTATGATCCACTTTGTAGATATGGTAAAAAATAACTTTATTAGTTAAATAAACACAATCAGTTTTTTAGTAACATGGCACAAAATTTTTATTTTTTGTTATCTAACAATTATACCTCAAACATACTTAATTAAGTAACCTTACTTTACAGATGTTTAAGCTTTATTACAACATATACCTTAAAAAGTTATTTTTTTATGTAGTTAGTTTTTGTTTGATTTTTCTAACAATTTATATTTTGTTTATATAAGAAGAACCTAATAACTAAAACATAATTCTTTGTTTTTATTACTACTAAGCTAATAATCATAACTTGTTGTAAAATTCTTTCAATGACAAGCTAAGATATTTGATTATGGTTGAACGCTTTTTAATTTTTACACAATTATTCTGACAGATGGTTTTTTCGATAAAACTACTGGTCAGACTTGGCAAAAAGCACTCTGTGTAGTGTTAATAAATCCCAGACAGTGGGACTTGAATCATACTTTAATTAATCCTACTGCCGGGGTTTTTCTAAAGGTTGAACACAGTGCTTTTTACCAAGTCTGCTGCCGGTACTTGCCGTATAGATTTAGTGTTAAGACTTAGTTTTGTAAACGTTCCATTTATTTATTTTACAATTTGAAAATTCTAACGAGTCATTCTAGCCTCGCAAGGCATAAGCACTAACATGTTCTAGTAAAACTTGTCTCTGACTGATATACTTTTTCACAAATATTTCTAGGTTGCTACAACCCTGCAGATATTGCCAACGGATTTTGGATTGATAAACAGGTGGGTATATACCATATCGATCAAAAGCTGTATCTTGGTTGCAACCCAGGCTATGTCCCTGAACCGGAAATTAGCTTCGTCACTTGCCACCCTGAAGGCTGGTACCTTGTGCCTACTTGTGTTCCAAGATAAGGAATTTTTTTTATTGATCAAAACAAGCGCCTTTTGTTGCATGAAAAGAGCTTTGTTAAAAAACTTTTTTTTTCAACTTGTTTGTAGTGTTTTAGGTTTAAATAAATATTTTCTTAGAATTTTCTCATTTTATTAGGGGTTTTTCCTAAATATTTATGCTGTATAAAAAAGAAAGTATTCTAATAAAAGACTGTTCAAAGTATTGTTGTTTTATATTAAAAACTAGATGCTTGTTAGTATGTTTGATGTATTTTAATTTTTGTATAAATGAGTATAAAATTTACTACTTTTTTTTTGATGCTTTAAATTTTTGCATTAAATTTATTCTAATTGATGATTCTAAGTTTCTGACTAGTTAATTTATTTTTTGTAAAAATGACTGTAGTTTTTATCATTTGTGAGGAAGTAGTTCCAATTTTAGGCTTCAGACACAGATTGGCTGATATCAACTATATTGATAAAGAAGCTGCAAGTACTCTGAAAATAGTTTTTTTTTTATTGCAGCGCATTTTGTAGTAAATAGAACTGTATATAACAATACAGTGTATATGACTTATAGAATAAGCTCTTTACTTTTATTACGTGTTATCTTTGAAAGTATTTGATATAGTTTAAACCAGTGTTTTCACAGTGTTCACCTAAGTAGTGTGCTTATGAATGTTATACTGCACAAAATAAAGTTAGTAAAGTGAAAAGTTTGTTTTCAACTGGCGTTTGATTTGTCTTTTTCTGTTAGAAAAAACTAACTATAACGAAAACAATCAGTTTACAAATTATTTATACATTAACTAATCAACATAGAAAATAAAGTAGGGCATTTAGATAAGAATATATACTTTTATAGTCTAGTGAGCACAGTACTTATTTTTCTGTAATTTAATGAGCACAGCTTTTTAATAAGTAGAAGATCACTGGTCTAAGCTGTAACTAAAAAGAAAAAAAATTCAATATAAAAAAAGTTTCACAATACTCATTTAACATCTTTATTTTGTTCTTGTTTAGTTTTTTAGTTTAATATTTTTAATTTCATTTCCAATAATTTAGTAGTTAATATAAAAGGATAGCGTATAAAAAATTATTTTCATATATTTAAGGTTAATTCTGCATTTAAAAAAATAGTAATAGTCATAAATTTGTTTTCAAATTACTAAAAAACTGTTTAAAAGACTACATTTATAACGTAATATTAAAAAATATTTTTAAACTTGATAACTTATAAAAATCTATACCTATTCATCTATATCCTGAAGGGTGATGTCTTGTGCCTACCTGTGTTCCAGGATAAGGAATATTTTACAATGATCAAAACAAGCGCCTGAATGACTTCTGTGGCGCTGCTTTGTGTTGCATGAAAACAGCTTAGTTAAAAAACTTGTTGTTTTTGAAAGTTTGTTTGCAGTGGTTGAGGTTTAAAAAGTGTATTTTATTTTAACTTTTTTATTTTGATAGTTTTTTTCATAACTAACAATGCTTTATTAAAAAGACAGCTTTTTCTCATTTAATAGATGGTTGATTTATGAAATTTTGTTCATAGTATTGTTAAGTTTCATTTAAACTAGATACTAATACTTCTGTTTCAAATAATTTTTAACTGCATTCTGTAAGAAAAATTTACCGGGAATTTTCAAATAAGCGATTATGTATTAAAAATCTTTCTCGAAAGACAATAACTCTTCATTCATGGCCAGCATCAGACAATCCTCAATTAGAGTTGCGATTCCAATTGAGGCGCGGTAGAATATAACTCATATGAGAATCATCATACCGCAGTCATCATTTGATGATCTTACTGGTCTACTACTTGAGTAAACGCAGGTAAGGATCACCCATACTGAAAAGTGGTGAAAACTGTTAACTGTCTATAAATATTTATTGCATGCAAGTAATAATTTGCTTGTGACGTCATAGTACACTAGAACGTTTCGCTTCATCGCACACGAACATGAAAGAGAATTAACGTACAGTAGGGTTTGTGTTTTATAAAAAATTAAGCTTTTGTTTGTTAATCAAGTTATCCTTTTAGTATGCTGCAAAATATTCTATATAACGACTTATTAGAATTTAAATTTTTAAAGCAAATTATATTTATAAGTATTGTTTTAAATTTAATAAAGTTATCATCTTAGTTTATTTTTAAAAATTAAATGTTTATATTTTGAGTGTATAACTAAATAGTTAAACTAGTAAAATCAACAAACTTTTTCCTTATAACCACTAACATTAAAAAAAAACTTAGATCAGCTACATTTTTTTTTTTATTAGTTTTCTTTTAATTATAATTATGTAAAAGTTTGTTCTATATGTGCCCTTTGCCCTAACAATCGATTTTGAATAAAGAACATGAAATGTACATACATGTAATATTACAGCAAGCTTTTCAGCTAATAAAATAATAAGTACTTTAATTTCGTTTTTTAGTATGTTAAATTTTTTACAAGCTTTAGTTTCATGTTTTATTGTAGTTTAATGATAAATCATATTTTTCTATGTTTAGTTTTAGAATATTTATTATGCTACTAGTATTCTATTTCTGTTTTTTGTGTATATGTAAAGAAAAAGATAGTATTCACATCTCTTTTGTAAAGTCATTTTAGAATTTGTCATTTTCTTTGAAAGTATTAAAGAAATTACGACGCGTTAGAGTTTTATAACTTAAAAATTTATCAAAAACCTTTAAATTTACGCCGGTCGTTTAAAAAAAATGATATGAATCTTTTTTTAGGTATTTTAAGAAAACAAATTTTTTAAAGTAAAACACAAATAAGTGTACAACCAGAAAAAAAAAACGAACAAGTTTTACAAAAACCAAGTTTAAAATCTTATTCAACATAATAAAATACTACTAAGTAATGTATTTTAACTATACGAGCATAAAGTTAATTTTATAGACAAATTTATAAATTTTTCAAAAAACATAAAACTTTAATGTCAATTATTTTCCTTATCTTAAAAGCTATCTAAAAAATTTTTTTTTTTATCTTAGAGAACGCACCTTTGTCTTTAATTTAAGAAAAAAAAATTGGTTTAAGGTTTGAATTATTTCATGGGGTCCCTCCAAAAATAGAGGGTTTTTTTTTCTTTTTTTCATTCAAATTGCATTATAACCAAAAATAAATTTTTTTCTTAAATATTTTTTTTTTTGATTTCCCTTAGTTTGCATGTTATTTAAACTCTTAAATAGTTATTTTATAAATAATGTTAATATATTTTACGATTTGGCCCCAAAACAAAATGATGTATATTACACAATCATTTGCCTTGGCCGTTTCCTAGATAAAAAATTGATAAAAGGAAAAAAACGATTAGTAAGAATGTAAATTACAACAAATTTAAATAAACTATAATAATTTAATTAAATTTGTTGTAATTCACATTCTTATTAATTGTTTTTTTCCTTTTATCAATTTTTTATCTAGGAAACGACCAAGGCAAATGATAGTGTAATTTACATAATTTTATTTTGGGGCCAAATCGTAAAAGATATTAACATTATTTATAAAATAACTGTTTAAGAGTTTAAATAACATGCAAACTAAGGGAAATCAAAAAAAAAATATTTAAAAAAAATAATTATTTTTGGTTATAATGCAATTTGAATGAAAAAAAGAAAAAAAAAACCCTTTATTTTTGGAGGGACCCCATGAAATAATTCAAACCCTAAACCAAATTTTTTTTTTCTTAAATAAAGACAAAGGTGCGTTCTCTAAGATTAAAAAAAAATTTTTTAGATAGCTTCTAAGATAAGGAAAATAATTGACATTAAAGTTTTATGTTTTTTGAAAAATTTATAAATTTGTCTATAAAATTAACTTTATGCTCGTTTTAACTATCGCTAGTCATACTTACAAGTTAAGTATTTATGTAACAAAATATACTAGAAGATATAAGTTTATGATTATTTTGCCTAAGATTTTTTTTTATATTATTACAAGTTCCTTTCGCTTTTACGCAAACTCATCACTTGCATAAAATAAGTTTAGTAATATTGAAAATTATAATTGACAAAAAAGTCATGTAAAACAAAAATCTAATTCTTTACCAATTAAACCAGCTATAATTATTGAAATGTATTAGTAGTTATAATCCATTAAACAAACACAGTATTTCTGAATAACAAGGTATCAAAGAAAAGTAACAGAAAGTAAGTAATTATAAAGCTTAAAACTCTTTTTGTTTAATATTAAGCTAGTCGTGAACATAACTAACTTTATACCATTGTAACAAACAGCTAAAAAATATAAGTTGTGCGTTATTCTGTTTTTATTCATTTTTATTTATTTTCTTACGTAAATATTTAGATCAATTTACTAAAACAAAATCAATAAATAATGAACTTCTCCACACAACCAACAACAACAGCATTTGAGACAACATTGGATGCTGTTTTTTTTTGGTCGTCAAGTGAAGTTCAATGTTTATTGTTGATGGCGCGAACAACTCAACTTTGTTGATAATGGCAGAAATAAACATTGGCTAAAACAAATTTAAAAGGCCTTCATCGGATTTTCTTACAGTGTAAGTTTCGACCACAGTATTTTAAGTCATATTTTAAAACTTTTGATCTATAGCCGAATACAAAACTCAAATTACGTTTAAAACAGATTCTACATGCGTTTATTAATATTTTTGATGTTTTTTAATTTAACATCAGACAATTGTTACAAACTAGTTTGAAAGCTTCACAACAAAACTCCATATAGAATATCTTCTTTAGTGGTAAAGTCTCTGAATACTTACAATGAAGGTATTAAATTTATAATGTCTACTTGTATACTTAAGCCGTTCACATATTTCTATACAGCCTTTTTTTCTGTACATAAATAAATATAGAATACTATAATCTAAGACTAATTACAAAATTATCTGATTATAAAAAATATAAGCTAAATAAAAACTTTTTTTAATTAAACTTTTTATTTTAATATATTGCATACTTAAAGCTTTTTGAATCGTATGTTCGATGCTTTTTAAAAAGTTTATCTTTTATAACTTTGTATAGTTATGATATAATAAATTTAATTTTAAAAATTTAACATTTTGCAAAAATTTTTACACTTAGTTTAACTTTCGACAAAGAACCGAAGACACGGTTCACAAAGCTTTAAGTATAGAGATTTATAAAAAAAAAAATATAAAATTGCAAATGGTATTAGAACTATAAGCTCTTTTAGGTAAATTAAGGTTGTTTACTTTTATCAAAAACCGTGCAATGATTAAAACAATTAAACTTTTACGTTTCTGAAAAAAAACTTATTTGACTCATTTTTGTAGAATAAAATTACTTCATTGAAATTCATACGCTATGCTAGACTACTAATATAAAAAAAAATATTCAAACAGCTATTTCTAAAGTTTATGTTATACAAAAAGTCTAAGTTTTTTAAACGCTTTCAAAAGTTTTTGAGGTTGTTTGATAAAGTAATTCGTTAACTAAATATTAGTTTTTTTAGTTAAAACATCAACAAAGTTTAGCTCAAAATGTACATGTTAGATTTGTTTGTTTCATATCACGTGTTTAAGCTTATAAAAGATTTTCTTTTAAACTAAGACTTTAAGTTGTTTTTTCTTCAAAACTATACAAACCAAACAGGATTTTTCATTGTTACTAAAATGAATGACTAATCAACAAATAGCAAATATATATCAAACTGTAACAAAGCAGTTAGACTAAATAAGGAGACGTTATAATTGAAATAGCTCCGCTTACATAACTTAAGTTGTAAACAGGAGTAATTTATCTTTAAATGTTTCCGTCTTTATTTTAAGTATCTTTTTAAATAATAGTTTTGCTATACTTTGGATTTTTGTTAGTAAATTATTAACGCTGGATCTAACAATGTTGATTACATTTGATTCTATTAAAAGCTATATGTCTTTATGTTTTAATTTTTATTTTGTATAAAGCTTAATCATCGAGTTTTATATAAATTGGTTGACAAATCAAAATAGTTTTAGAGAAAAATTAATTCAAGCTACAACTTTATTTATTTCTAATTAAAATTAAGTTAAACCATTAAAAACTATTACAGGATTGTTTCTACTTGTTTAATGACTTTAATATACGGTTAAAACATTTAATACTGTTAGTAGGTCATTCTTACAATGCACGTAATAGTTTAAAAAAAGTCATTATGTTTTGATTCAGAGGTTGTCAAACTGACTGCGGCCAAGTCTGCCAAAACTTTCTAAATTTGCATGTTTCGGGCTAAAATTTTTTGCTCAACTTTTTATACTAAAAGTATCAGACTTTTTCAATTAATTTACTCGCAAAATATTTGTTAGAAAATTTACCCCAACTATAAAAGGCTGTTGACCCCTAGTTAACATAATTAAAAATAAAGTAGAGATAGCTTTATCAACAGACAAAACAACCTTAAAAATGTTTTTTTTTTTCAATATTGTTAATTTGTTTTTATTTTTATGTAACTTGATTAATATTTATTTAGTACTACGATTTAAATATCAATTCATTTAGAGGAAAACTAAAAATATAGTTAAAGTCTTTGATTAGTTGTATTTCTTAAAGAGAAATAAAATTTTTAGAATTTTTTTTTTTTTAATTTAAGCATACTTTACGAAGCTTTTTAACTATACCAATGGTAAAAGCAATTACTTGTATAAGCAAAAATTCAAGAGTTAAAAGTTAACAGAAATGGAAGCGAAAAATCATTTCAAGACAGACTTGCAGCAAGTTGTGACTATAAGAAAGTTAATATTTCTATCAAACTTATATCATTCAAAAAGTAAACTCACTGTGCTTGAATTGTTTTTTAAAACTGACCTCTTGAAGTTAACTCTTATTAAAACTATTCTAATTTGCTATTGACATCTTTAAAGTAGAGTCAAAAAACAGGCTTCACAGATAGCATGTGAACATAGTTTCGAGTTTGAGTGCAAATCAGGCAAAACAAAGTGCGTTCTTAGGAGTTCTGTAAACAACAACATACAAGACTGCAGTGACGGGTCTGATGAAAATGTTGAAAATTTTATCTGTTTCGAATACGAGTTTAGCTGTACAATGAACAATAATCCAATTGCTGACTTGAATGGAGGTTAAAATACAATTTCATTAGCTTATAAACTAGTTATGTAAGTTGTATTTAAGTTACTATGGTTTAAAAACAGGAAACCACCACGCAATCACACACAACAGATGTCTTTCTTACGAAATGGTCGGAGATGGTAATTCTGACTGCCCGTTTGGAATAGAAGAAAAAGATTTATTTATCACAAACTGCACGCACGACCAGTTGTTTTTGTGCATAGATCAAAGTAGGTCCTTACCAAAGAAACTAAAATGCAACGGATACGTAAACTGCATTGATGGATCCGACGAAATAGAAGGTTGTAAATACAACCAAACGTATCTTCGTTATTTTGTATCTAACAAGGCTTTTATTTATGCTCGGTCTAACTTTATAACAAAGTTTACTAATGAGTCTTTTTCTGATATAATTTTTTTAAACCAAAGCAAGATGCTTGAAAGAAACAAAAAGTTTGTTTCAATCAACATGTTTGGCTTAAAGTGTGAAATACCCACAATTGATGTTTTAGACTTTGGCTACATTTTAAAAAATGTCACAGTACCTAAGCCTAAATTACCCTTCAACAAAAACAATACACACTGTATTAATCAAGAAGACAGCTGTTTCGATCAGTATGGAAAACTTTCGTGTTTTAGATGCTTTGATGGAACAATTGTCCTCAAAAACCAAGTGTGCGATGGAACAGTAGATTGCCAGGACTTGTCGGATTAATGTGCGTGCGAAAAGTCAGAAGTTCGACCTCTTTGTCGTTTCTTTCACGAAGTTAATGGTTTAAACTATAAGAAATACAACTTTACTTTGCTGTGCAACTTGGAGTACGACATGCCGGGAGGCGTTGACGAAAAGTACTGCAGCACTGAGATAATATTTAGCGTTGCAGTTAACTACTTTCAGATTGAATTTGAAAATGTAGACGAGCAAAGATGTGCTAAAGGACAAACTGCGTTTAATCGTTCATTTGATGTTGTGTCAGGAGAGTATGAAGATATTACGATGTTTAAACAGGACTATTTAAGCGCTCTTTTTTTAGATGCTTACTATAATGATAGTAAAAGTAAAATTTAAAGTCTTATGATCATAAAGTACTTTACAGTTTGTCTGACTTGCGTGGATCTTGTAATTGGGAAATAGAATGTCCATACAAAGAAGACGAGTGCTCACAAGAGTGTTTTAAAATAATGAAATTTCATTTTTTTAATTCACAGTTTTTACATCTAACAAAATGCTTTGATTTTCTTTTCAATAACTCGGAACTTTTTTATTTAAACTACATAGGACTATCAATCAAAAACAATTCACTTCTAAATAAGACTTACAACTTTAGTTCAAAGCAAACTTCCAAGTTTTATTTTGATAACTCAGAACTAAAATCTGGTTTATCCAAACTAAACATTTCTGCTGAAATTGACCTGAACAAGATAATAACTGTTGAAAACAGTAAAGTGTTATTTACTGACAAGTTTAAAAACGTCACCTTTGATTTGGACATAGACAATTTGTTCAAAACATGTAAAGATAACAGACTTGACTGTCCTTGGTATTTTCGGTGCGATTCTAACAATTATGAGCTCATAGAGATTAAAAAAGCTTGCGACTTTAATTTTGAATGTAATGACCAGTCTGACGAAAAGTATTGCTCTGAAACGACTCATTTTAATTGTACCGCAGGTTATCCTGTTTCAATAGACAAAAGGAAAGTTAATGACTACGAGCAAGATTGTTTCAATTTGTCTGATGAGTGCAAAGAAAACTCTATTAGCTCAGTTAAACAAATGATAAAGAACGTTTACCTCAGAAAATATATTTTGATTTTATTTTATAAGTATTATTTTTTTAAATACAATAGTTTTTATAAATACTTTTAAAACACTGAAAAATGTTGGAGACAAGCGTTCCAAAAAGTATTTTAACTTAATATTTGTATTAAACTTGTCACTCTCTGATGTAATTTTCGGATTAACTCTAGCTATGATAGCTTTTACATCTGAAAAGTTTTCAGGAGTTTATTGTTCTAATGACCTTGAATGGCGTTCAGGTTTAGCTTGCAGAGTAATTGGAATACTTACATTTATTTCTTCTCAAACTTCTTTAAACATTTTAGTACTACTGACTGGCTTTAGACTATACACTGTCTATAAGCCATTTAAAAGCTTAGACATCAGTACGTACAAAATATACTTGTTAT
Source organism: Thalia democratica (assembly GCF_965202585.1). Lineage (NCBI taxonomy): Eukaryota > Metazoa > Chordata > Thaliacea > Salpida > Salpidae > Thalia > Thalia democratica. The sequence continues at coordinate 14,461 of NW_028139284.1, forward strand.
TATTTATATGTTGGATTGTCCCATTGATTTTGTCATTTATACCAGTAGTTTTCCAAAAAGAATTTGTGCAAAAAATGGTCATATCAAGCAATATCTTTTTTTCAAATAAAAATGTTGACCGAATTATTAAATCTGAAGACCTGTACAAACTAGCTGAGAATATCGAGACTGTTTGGACTAGTTCTAAAACTAACAGTATACCACCTTCAAGAAGTATTTACAACATCAGAGACTTTAGTGACTGGTACTTTAACTCATATGGTTTTAGGAACCAATATCCAAACACAAGTATAGATATTATAAAGTCATTTGGTTTCTATGGTTCGTCTGCAGTTTGTCTACCTGACTTCTACCCAGAAAGTTATATGACTTCGAAATATGTTTTTGCTTTAATGAGTTTTAATTTGATTTTGATAACTTTCATTTCAGTCGGATACGCCTTGATATTTCATAAAACTTGGTTTAGTGAATCTGACAAACTTTCGAAGAATAGATCAAAAAACGAAAACACTATGCTCTACAGAGTGTCTTTAATCGTTGCAACAGACATAGCCTGTTGGTTACCTATAATTGTGTTTTCTTATGCAAGGTTTTTCGGATACCAAACTCCTGACATTGTTCATTCTCTTACTTCTATTGTTCTCCTACCGATCAACAGCTTGCTTAATCCAATAATTTACTCGAAACTTGATGTTGCTGTAAACAACAAACTGAAATACTTTTTATCAATACGAAAAAGCAAGAACATATCTAAAGATTAAAAAAATTAATGTTGTATAAATATTGAGAACAAAAAATATTAAAACAAACGTTTTGTTGAATTAACACTTTAGATTGTTTCATTCTTTCAAAATTTATGAAATCAAAGATTAAAGATAAATCAATAAGTCTTAGAAGATAAAAAAAATAACAAAAAGCTCTTTTGGCTCTTATACATGAAAATATTTTATTTGTTTTGTTATTTTACTTTTCATAATCAATCTCAAAACTTTTTGTAATAACTGTAAAAAATTTAAAATGATAATTTACAATGAGAAAATCTAATTAAAAATTCTTAAATTTTCAACAGTTTTTTCAAATTTAAAGTTACTTGTTATTTGAAACAAACTTGAATTTTCCGTAAAAAATTATTAAATTGATAACAAACAGATTTTTTGTAGGTTTCAAAGCTAAAAAGTATGAGCTAAAAAAGAAAGCTCCCTTTAAGCAATTTGTTTAATTATTTTATTATGCATAGTTTTAGAGCTTTAAGAAAAAAATTAAACACCTAATACACTTGTAGAATTTAATTTAGTTATTTAATACATTCATTAATAAAATCCACTTTTTATTCTAATAATATGAAAAAGATCAAAAATAACATTAGTTAAAGAAGGTAGTAAAAAATAAATATTCTATATTTTATAAGAAAATAAATTCTATATTATGTATGTTTTTAATGCTTTTCTTCAAATGGCCTTAAATATTTAATGTTAAAAAACTGTTTTAAATAAAAAGACTTCGCGTACTGGACTGATTTTTTTTAAGCTTCGATTTTAACATCCATAACTAAAAATTACATAATAGATGTATTTAAAATTTTCTTAATATTGTCTTTTTATATTTTGTATTATTTTAAGTTTTGTCGTTTTAAATTTTACAATTCTACATAAACTTGCTTACAAAAAACAAAGTTTAGAAATAATTTTACCAAAGTATACATTTATTTTTACTTAACTTTTTTATTTGTTAGCAAAAATCACAAACTTAAATAAGTTTTCATAATTTACAAAATCTTACACTCTTGACTTGATTTTAAGTGCTTATTAGCGCTTAAATAATAATCGTTTTGTTTTGTTCGTAGTTTTTACAATTATTTGTTTTTTTTTCAAAATTACGCGGAAAGATGAAGTACTTTTGCACAATTTTTATTTAGTAAATCACGCTTACAGGTTTTTTTACTTTAATATATATATAAAACACCATAAACAACTCATTTTGCTATGTGAATATTAAACGAAACTACATGAAATTTATTTTTTTCACTTAAGAGTTCGACTAGTTTTCAACTTGTTTATTTTAAAATAGTAAATAAGTAAATTATTTGTAGTAATAAAATTTATTGAGTTTACAAATGTTTTCATTCAGACATACAATATACTAATTGGTTATTCTTGCTTTGTAGATATCTCATTTTTTATCTAAATAAAACAAAAACGTCTAGAAGCTATTTATTTTAATTTTAAAGTCCAAATAGATTTTTACGCGTTTGTTCAAGTAAATACGTTTCCAATAAATTTGGTTAGAACAGGGGTTGGCAAGCAGTTGGTTACTTGTCTTCCAGGATAAGAAATATTTTTCAGTGATCAAAACAAGCGCCTGAATGACTTTTTGTTGCATGAAAACAGCTTTGTTAAATAACTAGTTATTTTCGAAAGTTTGTTTGTAGTGTTTGAGGTTAAAAAAAATTCTTAGCACTTTTTTGCTTTATTAAGGGTGTTTTCCTAAATAGTTATTCTTTATTAATAAGACAGTTTTCTAATAAAAGACTATTAAAAAAATTGTTATTTTTTGTTTAAAACTAGATGCTTGTTAGTACGCTTGATGTATTTTAATTTTTAAACAAGTGAGTATAAAATTTACTACTTTTCTTTTTTGATGCTTTTAATTTTTGCATTAGATTTATTCTAATTGATGATTCTAAGTTTCTGTTTAGTTAATTTAGTTTTTGTATAAAGGACTGTAGTTTTTATCATTTGTGTGGTAGTAGTTCCAATTTTAGGCTTTAGACTCAGATTGGCTGATATCAACTATATTGATAAAGAAGCTGCATATATTCTGAAAATAGTTTTTTTTATTGCAGCGCATTTTGTAGTAAATAGAACTGTATATAACTATACAGTGTATATGAGTTAAAAAAAAGCTCTTATTTTTATCACGTGTTATTTTCAAAAGTATTTGATATAGTTTGAACTAGTGTCTTCACAGTGTTCACCTAAGTAGTATGCATATAAATGTTATACTGAACAAAATAGAGTAAGTAAAGTAAAAGTTTGTTTTTTAACTGGCGTTTGATTTGTCTTATTCTGTTAGAAAAAACTAACTGTAACGAAAACAATCAGTTTACAATTTATTAAAACATAAACTAATCAACACAGAAAATAAAGTAGGGCATTTAGATAACAATATATACTTTTATAGTCTAGTGAGCACAGAACTTATTTTCCTGTAATTTAATGTGCACAGCTTTATATTAAGTAGAATATCACTGGTTTAAGCTGTTACTAAAAAGTTAAAAGAAAGAAAACTCAATGTATCACAACACTTATTTAATTTCTCTATTTTGTTCTTGTTTAGTTTTACAGTTTAATATGTTTAGTTTTCAATAATTTAGTAGTTAATATAAAAGTATATCGTATAAAGAATTATTTTTATATACTTAAAGTTAATTCTACACTTTTAAAAATATTAGTAGTCATAAATTTGTTTTCAAATTACTAAAAAACTGTATAATATCTATACATTTATAACGTAATATTGTAAAATGCTTTTAAACTTGATAATTTATAAACATCTATACCTATTCATCTATATCCTGAAGGGTGATGTCTTGTGCCTACTTTTGTTCCAGAATAAGGAATATTTTTCAGTGACCAAAACAAACGCCTGAATGACTTCTGTGGCGCTGCTTTTTGTTGCATAAAAAGACCTTTGTTAAAAAACTTCGTGTTTTTTTTTAAATTTGTTTGCAGTGTTTTAGGTTTGAAAAAATATTTTATTTACATTTTCTTATTTTGATAGTTTTTTTCATAAACAACTATAATTTTTTAATACGACAGCTTTCTTGTTTAATAGATGGTTTGTTTATGAAATTATGTTCTTAATATTGTTAATTTTTATTTAGATACTAATACTTTTGTTTAAAATAATTTTAATCTGCATTCTATAAGAAAAATTTACCGGGAATTTCCATAAAAGCATTTGGTGTATTAATAATCTTTCTCAATAGATAAAAACTCTTCGTTCATGGCCAGCATCAGATAATCCTCAATTAGAGTTTTGATCATTAATAATCTTTCTCATAAGATAAAAACTCTTCATGCATGGCCAGCATCAGACAATCCTCAATTAGAGTTGCGATTCCAATTGAGGCGCGGTAAAAATTTAACTCATGTGAGAATCATCATACCGCAGTCATCATTTGATGATCTTACTGGTCTACTACTCGAGTAGACGCAGGTAAGGATCACCCATACTGAAGAGTGGTATTAACTGTCAACTGTCTGTTAATATTTTATTGCATGCAAGTAATAATTTGCTTGTGACGTCATAGTACACTAGAACGTTTCGCTTCATTGCACACGCACATGAAAGAGAATTGAAGTACAGTAGGGTTTGGTTTCAAAAAAGTAAGTTTTTGTTTTTCAATCAAATTATCGTTTTGGTATGCGACAAAATACTTTATAAGAACTTCTTAAATTTTTACTTTTACTAAAAATGAGAATTTAACTTATTTTTTTATTTAGTGAAATTAAAAAATTATCATCTTAGTTTATATTTAGAAAAAAAAAATTTAGTATGTTTACCAAAATAATTAAGCTGGTAAAACCAACAAACGTTTTCTTTAAAACCACTCACATTTTAAAAAGTTTAATAACTTTGAACAGCTCTTTGTTTTATTCCCCTTCATTTGTTAGAATTATAATTTTACATCAACAAACGCTAAACAATTTTAAATAAGTTCATGAAGTTTAGGTAACTTTTTTAATTTTTGCTAGTAAGCTTTTCACCTAAAAAAACAAATAGTATTTTAATCGTTTTGTTGATATTGATCAAAGTTTTAATTTTATACTTTTTTGTACTTCTGTAATAACCATATTTTTCTTTCCTTAGTTTGAAGACAGTTATTTTGCTACTAGTACTATAAAAAAAAATTTTATGATTAACATCTCTTTTAAAAATTCAATCATTCATTTTAGGATTTTGTCTTTTTTTTAAGTGTTTAAAGAAATTTTGACGCGTTAAAAGTATTAAGTCAAAAACCTTTTATTTACGCCGATCGTTTAAAAAATAGAATGAAACAATTTATTTAGGTATTTAAGAAAACAAACTCTTAAAAAGTAAAACACAAATAAGTGAACAACCACAAAAAAAAAAACGATTAAGTGTTACAAAAACAAGTTTAAAACTGTAGTTAATGTCAACAAATATTCTTAAGTTATGTATTTTTACTATAATTATTTATACTTGTCAGTTTAAATATTATGTAACAAACATACTAGAAGATATAAATTTATGATTTTATTTCTTATTAGTTTTTTATTTATTTTAAATGTTTACAAACTCCTTTATCTTTAACGCAAATTCATTACTTGCATGAAATAAATTTAGTATATAAAAATAAAATAATTTAGCCATGTGCATTTTTATTCAACTTCAACCGTACTCATATAAAGTAAAAACTTGAAAGTAAAAACAGCATGACTAACAATGAATTAAGGTACAACATTACTAAAAATAATTTTTGTATAACTTTAAATGTTTCATAGATTGTAGATGAAAGGTCTCAAGCTATATAATTTTGAATATAGTAATTTACTTAAGTTAATGTGAAAGATTGCCATTTATTTATACATATACTATTGATAAAGACTACTAGGACATTTTTCTATCTACATTTTTTGTTTGAGTTTTGGTTTAATTGTTTATGATATTATTATAATTAAATGATCGACAAAAAAGACGTTCAAAATATTTAGTCCAAGGTTCACGAAGAACCTTTCGGTTATCGAGTCGCACGCCACGGATGCTTTGAAACAAAGCATGTCTTCTCTGTTGTCAACGAAACGTCACTCTTGTTCAGGACATGGCGGGTCGTTTAAACGTTTTATTAGTTGTTTTAGCTTAGTTGATTTAGCTAAGTTGTTTTAGCTTAGTTGTTTCAAGCTTTAGTTTTTGTATATATATCAGAATTAAGGTAATAACTTTAGAAAAGTTGTTTCAAAGCTAAAAAAAATTATTTGTGCTATTTTATCGTTTGAAATTCTAGTCAAGTATATTTTAATTGCTCCAAAGTTGGCTGAAAACAGGGTTCAAGCAGCCATTGACTGATAAAAAAAATGCTCAATAGAAAATCAAAATAAGTGTTCAATATAGTTAAACAGAGCTTGATTTCTTCGTTTCAAAAATGGTTTTGTTACTTTCTGTTAAAGTATTTGAGAAGTTATTTAAGTTTAAATCCAACCAGTTTTTACCTTTTACAGTGTTGAAAGTACTCAAAATTCTTCATAGTTTTGTTCAAAAATCTACTTGAATAAAATTACAGAAAAATAGATGAAAAACTTATTTACAAAAAACTTTTTTACCATTTTTGATTAAATGGTAAAATGTATAGCATTTATAAGATAAGCTATTTAAAAACTACAAATTAACTTTAAGACTTTTTTTATTAAAAAAAAATAGATTTAAAAAAAAAGATTTAAAAAAAATATAAATAAAAGATATAAATTTAAACAACATCGCTTGTAAAAACCTAAAAAACCAGTTATATACCCTTCCAATACCTTTAAATGTTGCATATAGATTTCTTGTCATTTTTCTAGAAGATAAAAACAAAGATATGTCAGCGATGGGTTTTTTGAGATATTAAGATTAAAAGTATACATTGCCCTAAAATACGAGATAATTTTCGCATAGAATAGTAATTAAAAAAAAAATTATATAATAATTTCTACATATTTAGATTTTCTTATGTATAACTAAACAAAAGAAAAGAAAAATATAAAAACGTTATTTAAATAAAAGATGTATTCTAGAAGTTGCTGTAAGCCTTAATTTTGACATAAATTTTAGGATTATTCCAGTTACTTTTAATTTCAAAATAGCAAAAATTTGCTACATTTTTAATTAAATACAAGAAATGCGTAAAAAAAATACTTAATGCCTAAAATAAAAAAAAAGCAAAATTAAAAATTTTGTTTTGTCAATAAAATTTATAGAATAGTATAGTTTGTAAAAGGTTCAAAAACCACAACAAGACGAGCGTCTTACTTGGATAATGCAGGTGAACATTTCAAAACAAATGGAAGATTACGAACGTGCCCCAAACTTTTACAGTTGGGAAGAAATGAAGCCGCTCATCCCCAAGCTAAAACGGCAGGGGTTGGAGCAGTTCGTCCACAATTACACGAGAATGCGGGGTCGAGGGGACTACCCGTTTAAATGGGGCGATGAGATCGAACAGTTGATTGTCAGAGTGGACGATGAAGCCGAGACGGTCAAGTTGGTACTGAAGGCGACTGAAGTCCTCGAAAAGCTGAAAAAGTTCAACGAGACGCTTGATGAGGAGGATCGGATCTGCTGGCAGATGGAATCGAGTGAGTTTCAGGCGGAGAGCACGCCGGGTAAGCCTTTCGGAAGCTCGGTGGACGATCTGGCAAAAGTTGAGGCTAACATGAAGGCCAGAAGGGACCAAATAAACAGTTTTCTGGGCGAAAACGAAAAAATGGTGACGATGACCACATACCCGCTGATAGGCTGCGAGAACTTTACCGTACCTGCCTTGCAAATTGGACAAGAAGAAAATAACCAAATATCAAGATCGATATTTTTCCACGACGACGCCTGCAGCACTTCGCCAGCTTATAGAGCATGGCATATTAACATGGTGTCAAGAAAAGGATCCAAGTTCGTCGGCAATGTTCCAGTTTACAAGGACAAAAACACAAGGCTTCCGTTCAGAGAATATTTTGAGCAAAAAGAAGACCGAGACGCGAGCAAGGAAAGCCACATCTACCTAGACAGCGTTTATGTCGCCTACAGCAGTTGCTGCCTTCAAACCACCGTTCAGCTGGCCGATTTAGACCAGTGCAAGAAAGTGTACGACCAGCTCGTGGCGATTTCGCCAATTTTGATGGCCATGAGCGCCTCCAGCCCCTTTTTTTGTGGCTTCGTCTCAGACGTGGACACTAGATGGACGATGATGGTGCAGTGCAACGACGATCGGACGCGAGAAGAAACGAAAACGGTGAAGAGCTCGCGTTGGGACTCGGCGGATATGTTCTTACGCGAAGACCACCTCATGCTCAACGACGTTCCTGTTTCGTACGACCGACAAGTGTTCGATTTTCTCATTTCGCGAGGTGTCGACGAGGCCGTGTCGAGGCACGTCGCCCATGTTTGGGTGCGAGACCCGTTCCTCGTGTCCAATAAAAACGCGGACGCTGAAGAGAGCTACTGCTACTTCGAGCACATGAACAGTTCCGTGTATCGACCGGTGAGGTTCAAGCCGCCACCCGGACCGAAGTCGCCGATCGGCTGGAGGTGCGAGTTCCGTGTCTTGGAAATTCAACCGAGCGATTTCGAAAACGCCGCTTTTGCTACGTTCGTGGTGCTGTTGGTCAGGGCTTTCGCGAAGTTTGACGTGGACTTGACCACTCCCCTGTCTGGGCATCACTCGAATATGGACAAGGCGCAAAAGAGGGACGCCGTCAGGACGCAAAAGTTCAGCTTTCCCGGCAAACTGTAAGTTGGTGGTGGTGAGAAAGGAAATGTGGTGCTGATGTCTGCAGACAAAATTATAAACGGCGACGGAGGAGACTACATCGGGCTGATCGGCTCGTTAAAGAATATTTGAAGAGTGAAGCTCACACCGTTGAAACTTCAGAGAAGCTCAGCGCTTACATGAGCCACTTGAGCGGCATAGCTTCAGGCGAGACGCTCACGATGGCGCAGAAAATGAGGCGGGTCGTTGAAGATCACGAAGATTACAAAGGAGACAGCGTGTTGAATCACAAGATCAACTACGACATGATGAAGGCTTTGTGGGCCGTTTGATAGTATTGATTTGTATACAGCGATCTTAAAATATGCAATACAGTCTATTTTTTTAGCATGTAAGGTTTGCATGTAGAGTAACTTTTGCTTGACTATAGTTAACTAATTGTGATGTTATTTATAAACTACTTTTTATATTCATAATTATATATATACTAGCTTTCAAAATTAAACGAAGTTAAATGTATTAAAAGTCAGTTAACAGGTGTTGTAAAGAATACATAACAGTTTTAAACTTTTTAGAAATGCTCAAAACTTACCTTAAAACTTACACATTTTAATTATCAAGTCATACAGGTATGTGCGTAGAAAATACTGTATTAGTATTTTTATTGATTTTTTCTTAAACTTCAAGATATAAGTTGGAAACTAGATTTGACAGTAATAAAACGTAAATTATTTACTTTTATATATATGTTATTTTAAAGTAGATTGTAACAGATCAATTGGAAGCTAATAAATTTATATGAAATAACAAAAACGACTACTAACTACACTATAGTATATTTAGTTTTCTAATATATAATGGAAATACATACAATGTCGTTTATTGTCGTAATTTTGTAATGTACTTTTTATTTAATTTTGTTTCAGGTAAATTTTCTACTATCTTAAATGTTTTTGTTTTAACAGTTTTGTTTTACAAACCTCTTAAGTTTATTAGTATAAAAATAAAACTATAAACTTGTACTTAGACTATAGAGAAAATGATTGTAGTTAGTTAAAGCTGTCACTTTATAATTTTTAAAATACTTTTATTTTAATGTATATTAAGCTTAAATCGAAATAGTTTTTAGTCTTACTAAGGTAATTCTTTTTTTAAACTTTTTTAACTTTTGTTCATATAACAAAAACACTTTAAGATAATCTAATATAGTTTTGCTCAATTCAAAAAACTTTAAAAAGCTTCAGATAAAAAAAATTGTGATTTTAAGCTTAATCCAAAACTAGAGTTTTGCGGTGGTATTACTACCGGTGCTCTTCTGTTAAAATAAACAGTTTATTTTGACCGAAGAGCATTTAAATTGTTACCACTGCAAAATTCTAGTATAGAATAAAGTTTTGATAACTGAACGGTTTATTAATATTTGTTTATAAAACGTATTCCGTAGTGTTTAAAAACTTAAAAAACAATTAGAACCATATAAATAGCTTTTTAATAGTTTTTAAAGCTATAAAACAGTAAAAAAGTTAGGGCTGAAATTAGCATTTAATTCTGTTTATCTGTATTTGTAGACAATTTTTTTAAATTATTTTTAACATTACTTTTATAACTTATTTTCACTTTTTTTTCTAAGATAACAAAGTCGTTACAAGTCAAAAATTACTACATGTTAATATTATTGTTTAATGAACGACAAAAATACGCTCAAAACGTTTGGTCAAAGGACCAAAATAGATTATAATATAAATTTAATAATAAATTATTAAAAACTATTCTGTCTTTCGCCGATCGTGTAAAAAATGTTTACAAAGATTAAACTTTAGTATTTTTGTAAAACCGATTGTGAAAAATTAAAACAAGAACAACTGTATTACTAGAAAAAAAAAACAAAAGTTACTAAAAACCAATTAAAATTTGTAATGGAAAATATTTTTAAATGTATACTACTTAGTTATTTTTAACTATCATTTATTACATAATAAACAAAACTCGATGATATAAGTTTATGAAAAAATGAAAAATATCGTTAACTGTGTCTTAGACAGATTTGAGTGTTATATTATATATATATATATATAAAGCTTGTTTTTGACTTTCAAAATAAGATAAGCTTGTTGAAATGGAAAAAAAACATATTCAGAGGTATTAACTTTGTTTAATTAAGCATATTAAGTTTGGTAACTAAAAAAAAAGTTTTGTTTGAACAAATTTATGGCGGCGCGTGGTGTTTTTGGTAAATGGTGCTACATATTAGTAACTGACAAAATGAATTAGAATGATTCTGTTATAAAAAACCAATTAATATTTAAACATAAATTTATTACTTGCACGTTATACACTTTTCAAAGTTGTTATATCTCACTCATACATTTAAATAGAAATGCAGTTTCTTGATTAAATCTTTCTCTTGGAAAGACAGAGCAACTTCAACTCCTTAACCTTTCCTTTCGCTTCCAGCTATTGACTTCCTCTGCGCAGCCAATTATCATCTATTCTCGGCGTCTTTTGATGGTCTTAGTAGAAGAACAATCGATCTCGTTCTCTCTGTCAAACTCCAAAGCCAGAATCCTCCCAACCTCGCCTTCTTCGTCGTCGCGCCAGTACGACACGACGCCAGAATGAGACGTGAACCCGTCCTCAGCTTTGA
>NW_028139284.1:25686-71341 GCF_965202585.1 Thalia democratica
AATACTTTAGATTTAACACTAAAAGAATACAAAAACCAAGCTTTAGTAAATATTTTGAGACATACTTAGTGTTAACACTGTATAATTAAGTAAATGGTATTGATTAATTTTAAACACAAGTTTAAAAATTATGTAATAAATTTAGACTTGCTTTGACAACTAAAACTAAAATTTTTTTTTAAATTTATTTTTTAGTATTAAAAAGTGCTTTTTAGAGTTATTTTTGTTTTATTTTTTGTAATTAGCAGCCAAAGTTTTGCATATAAGCAATCTTCGACTAAAAAGTTGTTTTAAAATTAGTCGGTTAGACTTTATAGAATCTAGATAAAAAAAAACTCTGGTTTAATATTTATTAAATATTCACTGATTAAAATTTAAACTATTTCAAATAATAATTTAGACAAATAATTGTCGAAGAAAAATAATACACTAGCCCTGTTAGCTGTATAATTCAAACAAAATTATCGAAATCGCTTTTTGTACTCAAGTTTTTTTACTAATTTGATAATATCATATGAGTTTAACTTAACTATCATTATTGCTAACTCTATAATTACACAATTTAGGTTGTTATATTTTATTATAAGTACTAATATTTGTAATTAGAAAACACATGTGATACTTAAAAAATCTTTAATATGTTAAAATTATCTAAAAACTTTTTTTTACTACTTGAAGTTTTTTATTTTATTAGTTGTATTAAATAAATTTTAACTTTCTAAAGCCTTGTTTTGAAACTGTCCAAGAATATATTTTAATCATTTTACATCGAAATTTTGTGATCAAACATATTATGAACAATGTAGCAATTATTGTAACATGTGACTTTATCTAATCGTGACATATAAAATTCTACTATTTTTAAATGTTTTTAAGTTTGGTATACCGCCCTTATTAGTTATAAATTATTAAAAATTAGATTAAGCTTCAGTTTTATGTAACAAAAGCCTTTATATTAACAAAGAAAATTAGAGCTAAAAGACTTGGCTTATTTTATTTTAACTTATTCTACTTAAACTAGTTTAACATATAAAACACAAAAGTTCATTCGAGTTTAAGCAGTTGAAGAAAAGTGCTTTCATCTAATCTAGTTTGTGAAGAATAAACCAATCATATTAAAAAAAAAAAAAGAATAAACCAATAAAAAAAATTGTTTTCTATACCAAATAATTCAAAGATTTATATTAAAGAAGTTTAAAACCGTTTTTGAAATATAGTTATAACAAAATAATTTTTATTAACCTTCACATTAAAATGAATATGAAACACGTGAACAAGTACCAAAACATTATTTTTTAAAATTCATTTCATTAGTTTATCACTAATTTTTTCTAAACTTAAAAACAATTTAGCCGTCAAAGACTTCTACCGTCGTGTTTGTCCATAATGAATCACAAAAAAGACTAACTAATACTCTAAACAATAATTATTCACTAATTTATTGCATTTGATCTTTAGTATTGATCATGATTCATTAATCATTACTCTTAACAACAGTAATTACTTAAAAACTAAAAGTTTAACAAAATCATGATATTTCTATCTTGTAGCAATTGAAAACTTTTATCATCTGAATTAAACTTTTAGAACCTATCGTAAGTTCAAATAAAGATGCTTGTATTATATAAGCGAACTAGTTTCAATATTTCTGTAATTATTTTTTAATCAAAGCTTAGTATAGTTAGATTTTTGTAATTTTTTATTTTAAAGTTTTAAACTTTAGTCTAACTATTCTTAACTTAATTATCAAAATAGAATAGGTTATATAAACTAACTTGTGCTACAAATAACTATTCAATATTTTTACTGCTCAAAACTATTTTCTTTAATTAAACATTTTGTAAATTTGAAGCAATATATATAAAACCATTTTTTGTTTGTTTGCAAAATTTTTTAGATACTAGAAAATTGTTTATGCTGAAGTTGTAAATAAAAATACATTTAGTTTAAACGAAGCTATATACAAACAACTACCTATAAATGTTTATATGTAAGCACTGAACTTTATAGTAAAAACAAAAACACTTTACATAAGTTTCGCAAGTAAAAGTCAATGCAATAGATGTCTGCTACTTATTTTACTTAAAAAACTCTGTAAATAATAAATTATGAACTAAAATAAAAAATTTAAAAGGGAAAAAAAAATATGAAGCAATAATTTTTTTACTTTTTTGTTAGAATATAGTAGTTAAAAAGTAAACTCTATTACAACTTTTAGCGCAATTTTTTAAACATAAACAAACAATTTAAAAATTAAAAGTACTGTATGTAATGCAAAAGTATTAACTAATAATTGATTTTTTTTAGAATTACTTTGTAGCTATCTCATTCTAGTAATAAAAATATTAATATATTACGCTTAATGATGGCTTATTGAAATGATTTTATTTTATAAAAATAAAAATAAATTGATATTATATATCGACTTAAACTACTTAATTTCTGGTAATTGTTATTTTACACACATAACTCAAAAGTTTAGCCTTGTTTCTTTTCTTCTTTTTTATTTCTACTGTAATAAATAATGCACTTTTCCACACCACCATCAACAACCGTACCCGAGACAACCTACGACTGATTTCGTCTTTGTTCGGTTTCATCAGGAATGCATAGCTGCGATAAACTGTTGTTCAGATCTTACCGAGCGGGCTCAAGTACAAAGTACTGAAGCAACCGCTTGCGGGTAAAGGTGAAAAAGTTGACCAAGCTAAATCTTGATCTGGAAAAGACGTTAAAAGGGATCTGATCGGTGCACGACTCGATAACCAAAAGGTTTTTTCCGTACACCAGGTCCTAGGATCAATTATTTGAGCACCTATTTTGCCGTTTAATAAAGTATATACATATATATTCACAGCTAAATGTCTCAGACATTATCAGCTTATAGTAGGATTATAGTATATGCTTGTTTTTGTTAAAATGCTAATAGAAAAATAATTATTAAATCTGATTCAAATTAAAAAACTATATAGCTTATTTTAAAACATATGCCTTTTTGTCAAACCATAATGTACAACATTGAATGTTGAAATAAAATTAACAAATGTATGATATAACACAATGTATAAAACATACCACACCACACTTGTTTAGCCTTCTCGTCTTGGTTTTTATCAAAGGCTATAATTTAGATATTGGGTTAAAACAAATTATATGTTGATTAAATCATATAATTTTTTCTCCAAATTTTCGTAACTTCCGTTTTAAAGGATAGTAGCAACTGCAAATGTTGCAAGCATTAGTATAAAAACTGAAAAAATACTTTTATTTCTTTTTACAATTATTTTTTCTAGTTATAAGAAACTAGATAGTATTACTGATAATAACAGACATTGTTAATCTATTACCTCCTTCATAGATAAATAACGCACTTATATATGTACGATTTATAAAAATAGTTTTGTTTTCAGTTAATAGTTAAAATTTATTCGTAAAATATGTTATTTCAGAACGATTTTTTCTCCAGCAGGAGAAATGGAACTAAAAATACCAAAACTTCACTTGATTGTCAAATAAAAATTAGTTATTGTATTCACACAACAATATTAAACTGTTATCTATACCTCAATGACATTTATCCTACAGCTAATTATGTCCTTTCGTACATTTTGACTAAAATCAAATATTTTAAAGTGTATAAATTGCTTTCAATATTGATGTTTCTATGATGAGATTAAGAGTATACAAATTTAAGTAAAAACTTATTTTTTAGTTTAACGTAATCCTTAAATCATATCCTTAAAAAATAGTTTCCTGTCTTAGGTTTTCTCCAGTTGAGGTTTTAAAAGAATCAAAAATGTATACAAGGTTTTTGAATATAAAGTGTAACAAAAATATACAAGTTAATTCAATTTTTTTTGTTTAAATTATCAATGTTATATCATACATTTGTTCATATGATAATTCAAATAAAAATACATATTCATTTTAAGTAAACCTGTTCTACTTTTCTATATTGTTAAAAATGTATAAATAAAACAAAACATTTGCCTATGTTTGTTTAAAAAACATTAAAAACTTTAAAAATACTAATTAAAATAAAAAATTATAAAAAACACATGCTTCAAGATGACAATTAAATATAATTAACATCAATTTAAAAAATAGTATGTATATGTTCTGCTGTATTGTTTATTTACAAAAATTTCACACAACTTTTATGTAGACTACAAAAAGAGCAACTGCCTTAAAATAACTACTGTACGAAATAAAACTTAACATTTTCATGAAATTTCGTAAAAATTTTACTTTTTATATACTAAAAATATGTTTCAACTGATTTCCAATAATTTTCATTTACGTAAGCAGGACTGATGACACTCTTCAAATCAATCTGTATTGTTTTTATTTTATTTTAAATATGTTTGGTTTAGTTTAGAAAATCTGTTAATAAAACTTAAATAGTTTCAAATAACTTTTTCAACTTCTTAACTATCTAGTAAAACACTCATCTTTGTATTACTAAGACGGTAGTAGTTTTATTGTAACTATTGGTGTTTAAGACCATTTTGAGATAAAGGCTATATATGTGTGTTTGTTATTATTTTTTATCTTTTTAAAAAGCATTTATAATTGGTTGATAATGAAACTTTTAAGTTTCTTTATTCGGACGTTTTAAGAACACCATGACGAGCTTAGTAAGATCAGGAGACCGTAATGTCTTTTCAATTATATGTCTATACTAAATAAAATGAGTTTCTATCAAACTGAGATTTTTTGTGGTGTATTGTTTGATACTTTGTTGCTTTTAAACAAAAATTTAAGATTTACTTGAAACAAAACTGAAATTGGCTTTAAATAAGGATGAATCAAATTATTTTTTTTATTTGATCCACAACAAACTTAACAGAAAATTTACAGTTAAGTCGTATTGCTTTATAGAGTTTTATTATGTGTTTGTTTAAACGAAAATTGGTGAAGTTTTGTTACAAAAACATCGTCACCCATAGCAATGAAGTTTTCCTGATAACTATCATTCGGTAGTTAATAATCAACTTTATTCATAAATTTCGAGAATTTTAATGTTTTTTTTATATCACTATAGTCTACAGAAAGCACGCTTTCGTAAAATTTTAATTATAAAATTATATCTTTGGTTACTGTTTGTTTAAAAAAATTATCTAAGTAAAATGTTTAAATACACAAGATTTCAAATTTTTTAAAAATCGGTGTGTTTAACCAGAGTTTAAGTTTACTCAGTTTTGAATAAATCATACAGTTAAAATTTTTCATTGTTTAAATCAAACTGTATTTTGTTTATTTGTTTTAAGCTAAATTATATTCGAATAGTTTTATTTGTATATCTAAAAACAATCTTAGTAGATAACGAAAAATACAAGCTTAATAACTAAGTAAAAATACTGTTTTAGTTTGACTTTATAAAACCTTATCTTTTTTATTACATGTAAAATTTGTATAATAAATATCATTAAAAACATCGGTTGTGGATTGCAAAAATCTATTCGAATAAGCGTGAGATTGGCTAGTGAAAATTTATAAATTGTGCTGTATTTTGTTTTTGTTGTAAAGTCTTTAATTCTGTTTCTTACGTAGGTTGTAACCAGCAGGTATGTCCTTTATACAAAACTTTCTGACTTCATACATGCCGTAGAAGTAAATTTTAGCTTTTGTTTAATAAATCTTGCAAATGCGCTTATGATTTTTATTTGATAACAAGCTGTGCTGCGTCATCAATATTTTATTATTTCAACTACCGCATTTTGTAACTTAAACTTATATAATAAACAATGAACTTCACTGCACGATCAACAACAACAGCATCCGAGACAATCCTACGACCAGTTTCGTCCTAATTAGGACTCACCAGGCGGTAATAGTCGCAAGAAACCGCTTGTGTGATCTAATCAAGCGGGCTTAAGTACAAAGTACTGAAGCGACCGTTCGTGGATAAAGTCCAAAAAATTAATCGTAACTTAAACTTCATAGTTATTATGCTTTTTTTCTCTCTTTAGTTTAAGATAGAATAACTAAAATAATAGCACTTTTACATACATTTTTTAAATTTTAAATTGTCATTTATTACATTGTCGATTAGGATGAAATGTTTAATTTAAATCTTCCGCGTTCTTCATAAAAAAAAGCTAATATTTTGTTATTTATCTTTTAAATAGTTGATGAACTTTTTTGCTACCACAAGAAAGTGATTGCAAAATTAAATTACCAACTGTGACTAAATAATCCTTACTGTTATCATTTAGTATTTAATTTAACTGTAAACGCCTTTTAAAGCTCCTTGTTACAGCTGCTAAACAACTAAAACTAGTAGAGTTAAAGTTTTGTTATGTCTTATTAATTTACTAAAAATTAAGAAAGTTTCGACATGTAGAGATGACATACTTTGTATTTGAAAAGTTTTAAGACAAAAATTACCGTATTAAATTATTAAAGGCATAAAATGAAACTGTTGCTGATAATAAAAAAGTTTAACAACTGTTTGCTTTTGATTCAATTGAAAGAGTAGGTTTTTAACTTACTTTTTTTTATACTTATTAATTAATTTTGCACGAGGAGACACTTTTGCACGAAAGGTTAATTTTGCACGAGTGGACATTTTTGCAAACAGGATCAGCAGTGCACGGTGTCACTTTTGCACGGAAAAATTTTTGCCAAATAATTTTTTTGCACAGAATATCACTTTTTCATGCAGGCCAATTGAATGTTTTTAGCTAGTACCGAATATGTAACAAAAAAACAGAAAATTAAAACTTTATAACAGACACATATCAGAGACAAAAAATCAAAGTTTTAAAAACTTAAATGAAAAAAACTAACGTTAAAAATAAAAATAAAAGGTAAAATTAAATTATTTTTTAAATTTTATTCTCTGGACAAAATTTTAAAAATTAAAATAACTGATTTATTTAGAAACTAAATAATAAATACGAAATGGTGAGCAAAATTTTTTAGTTCATTTTAAATTGTTTTTATAAGTTAACAACTATGCTTTTTTATATAATTTCCTCCTTATGAACTTTAAAAAATGATATTTAAATACATAAGAAAAATAAAACAACTTTAGGAAGTATAAATAGTTATACAGAGTTTAGATAAAATTCAAACTAGTTGTTGAAATTTTTAAATTAAAAAACTACTCTTTTACTGAAAATGTAAATAACTTTTTTTTATAATATTAAATTTATTAAAATTAAGTTTAGGAAACACTTTTATAAGTTTTAGTTTTATTTGTGTAAAAAAACAAAATAAGAGTTTAAATTTAATGGTAAAGCTATCATCAATTTAATAGATGATTTCTGTGAAAATATAACACTAGGCAAAAGTTACACTTTACAAAAATGTAGTAATGCAAATGTAGTCGTGAAAATGTTTCAACGTGCAAAGTTATTGCCGTGCAAAAGTGAACCCTGCACTAATAAACCTGCGTGCAGAAGAGTCGCCGAGCGAAAGTAAATTTCCTTACAAAATAATTAGCTTACAAAATTGTCCCCTCGTGCGATAATACACCTACTTTCTTTTTGTTCATAAACATATTTCAAATTATTACTTGTTTTTTTTTTGCGACAAAGAATTTAAATTATTATTAAATTGAAAAAGCTAAGTTGCTATATTACATATAGTTCCAAAAAAGTACAATTAAGTACTAAAAACTCATTATATCGTTGTTTGAATACTTAGTTTACGAATATAAAAGCTAAACTTCAGTTGTGATATGTAAATATTCAAACTATTTGCTTTTAATGTTTTTAGAAAAAACAACTTAAACAGGATCGGCTAAACACAGCTGACAAGACGTATACGGTTTAAAAAACAAATATTTGGCTCGCAAATTAATTTATAATCTAAAAATACTTTGTGCGAATCAAAAGTATAGCTTTTTCATATCCAACATTTAAAAGATTTTATAAATCTTAATTTTAGCTATGAAAATACATTTTATATTAACTCAACTTTTAGAAATTGTTAAAGTAGTTTTAGTTTTTAAAATAACGCAGACCACTTAAACTTTTTTTTCAGTTTTTAATCCAATAATAAAAAAACTTGAATTTAATACAATAAAAAAAAATTAGCCTCACTAATTAAGCCTTTGTTAGTTTTATCTTAAAGTTAATGGTTGATTTAAAAAACTCAATTTTGTAGTTTTTATATTTGTTTAACTTAGTATTTTAATAAACTTGCAACTATGCATAAAAACCTTCACATTTAAAAAAGTAATTACAGTAACCTCTCGCTTATTTACGCACATTATGTCCACAGAAAAAATGCGTAAAGATACGAGAGGTACC
The DNA here is from genome assembly GCF_965202585.1 of Thalia democratica. NCBI lineage: Eukaryota > Metazoa > Chordata > Thaliacea > Salpida > Salpidae > Thalia > Thalia democratica. The sequence goes on from NW_028139284.1 coordinate 33,948, forward strand.
AAATATACTTACTATAATGGCTGTTTTTTGATATTGCTTATAGTTAAAAGCAGACAGGGGAATTTCCCACTTTTAACAGTTTGTTCACTTTATAAAGAAATATGAAAACAAGAAATAAAACTAAACATATATTAGATTAAAAAGTGTATTAGTTTTTAGAGTTTTACCAAGCTATACTGTTTTACTTCCTGAAGAAGATATGAAAACAGCAAGAGGAAGAAAAAATGTATAAGAAAGAATAACTTTAGTGGTGTGTGCCAATACCACTGGCACACATAAGATTCCCTTGTGCATGATTGATAAACCCAAAAAGCCTGCCTGCATTAAGGAAAGAAAATGGCCTTTAGCATATATAAATCATAATACTTTCATTATTTAATGCAGTCATATTTCTTTCAGAATTTAAATTTAATCTCTTATTGTTAACAAAATTTCTGATATACTGAAATATAAATAAATGTTTATCAATTAGTCAAGGAACATAAGTTTACAAAGTCTAAAGATATAGTGAGGTGACTTAGCATTTAAAAACACATTTTAATCAAAAACATACAATTAACCTAATTTGTGCAATTAAAAAAAAAAAAAATTATTTTTGAATTTTCAGAATTCTAAAATGTGTAACTAAACAAAAGTGCGTAACGTTACGAGTGCGTAAAGATGCGAGAGGTTACTGTAAATATATAATCTTAAGTAGTACTCGAATTATGAAAAACCTTTGATTTTTTATTAGTTTTTAAAAATTCTTTTTTTAAGCTAAATTAGTACAAAGAATTTAAAAATATAAATAGTTTTGTCTCAATTTAAGCCAAACAGCTTCATGTACAAAAAATAGATTTTCGGCAACATGTAAAACAAAAAGTTAAAACAATTTCACATACTTCTTTATTTTAACGTTCTTATAAAACCTATCAAAATCAAATACCTTTGTTATTTTATCTGTTCTAATAAAAAAAATCTATTTACATAAAATACCAAATGAAAGTTTAAGTATTATTAAAAAATATTTTTACTTTAATACTTATTGAAAAGTAAAATGTTTAAAAAAAAATATAAAGCAACTTTTAAACGGGAAAAAAGCTATATTCGTGGTAAAAGATATTCACGAAGTACAGCTCTGTATTGGTATTTTTTTATGGTATGCAACCCAGATAAAAAAAAACCTGCGACTAATGAACGTGCAAATTTGGCCTGTCAAAGTTTTTTGAAAGTTATAAAAAATATCTTGATGAGAAAAAAATTTTACAAGACGTTAAAAGGTATACGTGATGCGAAATTGATAATTTAAAAGTTTTTTGTACACTAAGTCCTAGGAGTCTAGGACCAAATATTTTGTGTGCTTTTCATTGCTTAACAAGCTATTAAAAGAGAAATAGAAAATAAAAATTCGCAATAATTTGCAGGATTTTTTTTTAATCTGAAATTTATAATATTTAGTATCTACAAATTTCGGGTGAGTAAGGAAAGTTATAGACAACAGGTTTGATTTTTTTTTTCAAAATTTGATCTGCAAAATTATAATCCAGCAAACCTCTGATTTAGCTATTTAAAAACATAATGTTCTGGTAAATCCCCATAATAAACAACAATATTAAATTTTTTCAAATAATATTCAACTATATTCATTAATTTCTTAATTCCAGTTTCAAGTTTCTACAATGAAAGTAAGTGAAACTTTAATTGTTGTGAAAATTAAATCAAGAAAATATTATAACATTTTAATTAAGGTTTTTAATAACTTCCAGAAATTTATGGTTGTAAGGGGTAGAGTTTGAGACTGATGTTTTTTTACCATAAAAAAAAACTACAAATGTTTTTTATTTTGAGTTTCAGACAATGATCAATCAAATTTGAGACTCATGAGATGACACCCATGCATAAACATGGTTTCTACACACTCTAAATACTCACACTCAGACTAACCCAATCAAGTTTAAAATGTTATGCGATATTAAATTAATTGTTATCTTTTTGGGCCAAGTTTTTAAATAGAGGTTACTATAGGTAGGGTTCCCACTTTTACTAGTGACCTAGTAATACTAGGTTACTATAGGTAGGGTTAGTGACCTAGACTAGTTTTATTTTCTTCAAGAGTGGTAAATTTGTAATAAACAAGTCAAAGTTTTCTAGATGAAAATCATTGTTTAACAGTTTTGTTAATAAAAAGTTGTTGTCTGTTATATAAACTTTGAAAAAAAAAGATTTAAAGAAAATCTTTTTTATGATCACCTAATGAGCACTAACCGATGGAGCACAATTTTGTTATGAGGAATAGGCAATACTTAATGATCAATATAGAGTTAATGATTAAGTCTGAAGCTAGCTGTAATGTTTTTGAAAAGTCTTACTTTAAAGTAGGTAAATATATTTATTGTAATAGTAAACTCAAAGACATAAACATAAATAGTTCAGTGTAGTTTGTTCACCAAACAAAGAAAAATTTTCTGTAAACTTTTATTAAAGAATAATTCTTACAAATTAGCTGTATTTTTCATAATAAGCATGTTGTGGTTAAACGGTTTTTGCTAAATTGCCAACCCCTGCTTTACTGATTACTCAAAATTAATCAAGAGATCAATGGTTAATAAAAAAAAACTTGCTGTTATCATGTAGTGGTCATAGTATGCTACTTGTCAAAGTGAATCAATCCAGCTGGTTGCAAGTTGCAAACTGTAGCCATATGTTTTAAAATAACTTAGACTTTCATTAAAAGTTTTAAAAGTTACCATAACCTTTATTTACATTTTTCAGTGAAGTATTTACTGCCTGCTAAAGCATAATTATTTGTTTTTATTATTATTATTTTCTTATGAAAAAAGACTAAGTGAATATTAAGTGATAATTTATCAAAATTATTTGTTGTTCATGGGAGAATGTGCATATATGTTAGTGGTTTTATTTTTGTTTATCATATTTATTTGGATTTTTTAGTGTAAACATGTTTGTTAAACACTCAAGCTACTCAGCTTAAATCAGAGTTTAAAATTTTAAAAGTAATTAAAAGTATACAAATAACTCAGAATTGTCGTATTTTAAGATTAGGATAGGATAGGGATTAGTAGTAAATTTATGTTTATATTTTTAGTAATGATTCTTATAACTTTGTTTTATTCCAATCATTCATATTTACCTAATTTTTTTTTTACAGACGCAGGAATTGGAGCAAGAAATCAAACAGCGCCTTGAACCACACCAGTGATGGATATTTTGCTCAAGTTTGTGTTTTGTTTTAAATAGATTTTATCTTTTTTATATAAAGGATTTAAACATCAAACTAAAAAAAATACAGTCGACTAGATAAAGCTTTGAACTAGAAATAGCAATTAGTATCAATGTTTTTATGTTGTTAAAATTTAGTTCTGTAATAAACCAGATTATTTTTTCAAGAAAATGCTTCAAAATAAACAAACAAATTCCTTATACTAACAAAGTTATCGAAATAGTAAGGAAATTTAACATTAACAGGTTTTTTCTTTAGTTCTCACTTAACAATATATATAAAATAGTATTTACTAACAGTTCGGTAGATACAAAACAGTTTAACAAAAATATTAAAATTGGATTTCTAATAGTTAATATAAGAAAAATTAAATTGATAAATTAAAAGTTTTAGAATATTAGGCAAACAGTTTTTTTGTTTTTAATAGCTATTACAATAGTATTAAATTTTTTTGTACCACAAATTATTTTAAATTTCACAATATGCAATTTTATAGCTATACCCATCAACATTGCATATTAGTTTAAAAGTTAAGTGGAAATAACCCTATACTTTTTTAATTCAATACTCTATATAAGATCAGCTGCAGTTGTAAGGTTGTAAAGTTGTAGAATTTATAACATTACTAAAATTAAATTAAGTAATAATAATACAGCAGTAAATAAGTGACATCTAAACCTCTCTACATACCAATTTCCCCAAAGTTTTAAATTTATATCCTTATACCTAACCCACTTGATGTGAATAATTAATAAAATAGTTTAATTATTTAAAACTTAATAAATAAATTGAAGTATTAGCTAACCAGAAGCTCCTTAATTTGCAGCTGGTCAGTTAATTTAAATTTGAAGCACGTTCTTGATTATTTGAAACTATAGGGCTATTTGACATTTTAATTCTAAAAAAAATATAAGGTTGATACATTCTTGTTTGTAGTTTCACTCTAAGTGTGTTGTTATTTTATATCTAAAAAGTATTGTTCTTAAATGTAAGCTCTTTGCTTATAGTTACTATAACTTCAATGTAATTTAAAATTTTATTTATTATTTCATTTAGTAAATTTAGTCTTTTATTGTGTATTTTTCTTGTCAATTTCATAGTAGCTATCTATAGAGTAGACTTTGCAATAAAGGTTTAAATATTAGGTGTAAGTTTTCAGAACTATGTTTTTTTTATTAGTTAAACTTTGTAGGTTCTCTCTTTGAACTGAAGGTAAGAAAGCCCATAGACCGCAAACAGAAATCTCAGGCTCCTTAAGTAAGTTTGTACTTGAAATTATCACATACAAATGAATAAATTATTAATAAAATAATTAATTAAACTTCGCTCTTAATTTCATGTTTTGTACTCAGTTGTACTTGTTAAATGATCATTTTATCACAAATTAAGTCCATAGGAAAGTACAATATTTTTACATTTATAAATAAAAAATGAACTGGTTTTTTAGGAAAGCTTAAGTAAAGCCAATTTTATGTAGTTAAAACTTTTTTATTTTTGAAGGTATTGAAGTTTTTGTAAAAAGTTTTTAATAAAAATGTATGGACCCCAAACTATTTAAGATAAGTTTTTCAGAAATTTGAAAATTTACTGAAAGTATATACACCTCTTTATTGTTTGAGCTACTGTTACTTAAAATATTTAAGGGCATAGGAAGGTCAATAATTTAATTTTACTAAAAATAACATTAGATCATATCTGAAAGCTTGAAGTACAAACTACCAGCCAGTGTTTATAAGATTATAAAATCTTTATTAAATTTTGCGTTATTATAATTTTTATAAAAAGTTTACAATACAAACATATGGACCGCAAACATTTCAGAATCAATTTTCTCAGAATTTCAAAAAATCACTAAAAATCTATATTCTCCTTCATTTTTTGAGCTAGAGACCTCAACTTTCCAGAAACGCTCCTTTTATAGTTTAAAAGAATTTGAATGTAGAGTTTTAAAAAATATTAAAATTTTTTTTAGATTATATAAACAAAAAGAAATATGTTGTTTTTTCAAAATTAAAAAAATCCTGCATTCAATCTTTTTAGAATTTAATAATACACTGTCTGTAAAAATTTGAAGAAGATTGCTTAAAAAATGAAAGAGGAGATAGACTTTTAGTGAAATAGTATTTTTTGCGTTTTTAGTTTGTGCCTTCCATAGGTAACACTTTGATCGTTCATATATTTAAAATTAATTTGAATTTTTTCAAATGGTTAAAAATGTCTGATTGCTCTGATAAAACTCTATAAAACAACATCAACTTGTAAAAATCAAGGTGGACCTCACCTATGCCATTAAAATAATTTCCCTGTTTTAATTTAAAAATGTTTAATAATAAAGTTAGAGTAAAAAGTGTAGTTTTTATTTAATAAAAACAAACTATACAGTAATCTTCCTTTATTCTACCAACATATGTTTCTGTGTGTCAACGAATCAACACACTTCAACTGGGTTCTGTAAAAAATAATTACTGTAATGAGAGAATAGAAGCATAGAATATTTTAGTTTTTATTTATTATTTTTTACAAAATTAAATAAAATCTTGCATTAAATCGATTTTAATATTAGTAATGGACCTACTGTAAAAAATTGAAGAAAGTTAGTTTAAAAATGAAGGTGAAGATAGATACTTCGTAAAATAGTCTTTTTCTCATTTTTAATTTTCTTCTTTTATAAGGAACCTATTGAGTTCACTGACTTTGGTAGCCTTGTATCAAAAATTACTTTTAGTTTTGTTTTGTGGTAAAAATTGGTTATTATCTCTGATTTAACTTTATAGATAAGATCAGTTTGTAAAAATCAAGGTTGACCCACTATGGCTTTAACATGTAACTTTTTGTTTGTTTATAATTTAGAATTTTGTAAACTTAAATGTTCTTTTTAATATGACTAGCCAATACATTGCTTTTTCTGATAGGTATGGTTTGCCAAATAGAAAAGTGACCATCCGTACTTAGTTTTATTTTTAACGTGGTTCATAAAATTACTTAGTGTCTGATTATTCTTTTGGGTGGAGACAGGTTTCACAAAAATTATGAAACAATTAATTCTTGTATAGTATCAATTTTATTTGTAATTAAAAATTGTCATTGGGCATAGAGGAGTAGGACAATTTAATTAACTTTTTGAAATTTAATTCTATTTTTAATATAACTATAAAGTTCCAGTTTCTTTTGAACACTTGGTTAAATTTCAAGAATTTTTGAGATGTAATACCACGGTTGCCGCTTTACCTGGAATTCTGGAAAAACCTGGAATTTGATAATTTAGGCAAAAATAACCTGGAAAAACGTGGAATTTTAGAAATAATTTTTTGATAAAAACCTGAAAAAACCTGAAATTTTCATCAAAAACCTGGAAAAACCTGTAATTTTTAATAATTTTAACATTTTCAGTAGTACAAATTCGATTTGACACAAAAGTCTATCATATAAATAAGACTTTTTTTGTCATCATTAAACATTTTTTATTTAAAGCCACATTTAAATTATCCTAACAGAATGTTTTTTTACTATTTTACACAGTTTTTTATATATATAGAAATTAACTTAAAACTAAAAATAGATTCAAAAATGTGTACTTTTGTAAACCTGGAAGAAATTAGGAAAACCTGGAAAAATTTGGAAAAAACGAGTGGCAACCCTGTAGTACAAATTGAGTTGTAAAGTTAGAAGGTTCTATAGTATCTTTATTGGAGGCACAAGCTAAAATTTATACTATTTCTCTAAAAACCATCTCTTTCATTTTTCAAGAAATAATTTAAAACTTTTTCAGAGCAACCTATAAGTTTTGAACAACTTTTATGACACAGATTTTAATTTTTTCTATATTCTTATTTATAGAAAATAAACAAAAAAACATTTAAAAAAAATACTTTATTCATAATTTAATTTTATATCTTCTTTCTTTTTCAAAAATCTGCTTTATTCAAGTTCTTTGTAATATTTAAAACAAAATTTACTGAAGTTCTTAAATAATCAATAAGAGATAGATTTTTAGTGAAATTTAATAAATTATAAGCAAATTGGTTCTTAAAATTTTTGTCCAACACAATTTTTAAAATTATTAAAAAAAAACTGTTTAAATCTTAAAATTGAATTGATTTATTTTTTGTTTTATAAAAAGTATCTTATAATTATATATTTGCAGCTTTCAAATAAAAGCCAATGTTAAGGCCATAGGGGGGTCAGCCATGTTTTTTACAAGTTAATCTTATTTCATAAAGTATTTACTAAGCTTTTAGTTGCTTTTGACCATTTCAAAAAATTACAAATTAGTTTTTGAGATATGACCTGTCAAAGTTGGACCGCATGATAGGTTCCTTAAGGAGAGGAAAAACTTAAAAAGTGAAAAAAAGACTATTTTGTTTTAAATCTATTTCTTCCTACATTCTTCAAGCAATCTTCTTCAAACTTTTGCAGTCTAAGCTTTATACAATAACAAAAAAAATCGTTACTTTAGACTTAAGAAAATTCAGAGTAAAAATATCTTTTTTTTTAAAGGAGACTTTTTTTTGTGATAATTATTTTAATATATCTATTAATTGAAATTCATAAATAATGTTTTTTCTTATAATGTAAGAAACAAATCCTGAAAGTTTGAGGATGATTGCTCAAAAAATGAGAAAAATATTTATTTTTAGTAATTTTTAGAATTTTTGAAAATTTATGGTCCATATGTTTGTATTGGAAACTTTTTACAAAAAATAAAATATCTCTAAATCTAATTGATATTTTTGAATTATATTAAAACTTGTTTTTAGTTTGTACTTTAAGCTTTCCAATAAAAGCCAAAGTTATTTTTTTTTTAATGTGTTGGAGCTCCCCTCTTGCCTTAATTTTTGTAAAATAATTTTTGGACCCTCCACCTTTGTTCTTCTAATTTATATTAATTGAAAAGTTTATGAACTTTGTAGTTGAGGGCTAGTATTTTGATACTTGAACTAGATGTTTGAAATTGATAGTGAAGACCATAAAAAATAAAGGAAAACAAAAGTTTTAGGGTAGTTTATTGACAAATATTGTTGGAGTGAGCTATTACTTTTTTAGTTTTTTCAAGGAGACCTTTAAAAAAAAGTTTAGGAAGTCATGGCATACTTAATTAAAATAAATTCAACTAGTGGCTTTCATGGTATGATGTTATATGTTGGAAAACATTGCTATAGACCATACTTTACAAAGTGTCAAGGCCATAGGGGGGAGTAAAACACTTTTTTTTAAATTAACTTTGGCTGTTATATGAAAGCTTTAGTTACAATCTAAAAGCCAGTTTTTATAAAATTCAAAAATGTCATTTAACTTTGAGATAATTTATTTTTTGTAAAAAGTTTCCAATACAAATGTAAGGACTGCAAATTTTTTAAGATCAACTTTCTCCGAAATATTAAAAATTACTAAAAATCAATCTCCTCCTTCGTTTTTCAAGAAATCTTCTTCAAATTTTCAGGAAATGTTCCTTGCATTATAAGATAAAAACATTCCTTATTTTTCCATTCTTTAATAAAATAAAAATTTTAAGACAAAAATTAAAAAAAAATCTTTTTTTTTTAATATATTTTTACTTATTTTTTTAAATTAACGAGTAATAATTTTTGTTATTGTATAAAGATTAGACTGTAAAAGTTTGAAGAAAATTGTTTGAACAATGAAGGATAAGATAGATTTTAAATGAAATACTCTTTTTTTGCTATTATAGTTGTCCCTTCCCATAGGGAACCTATAATGCGGCCGACTTTGACTGGTCATATCTCAAAATTTGTTTGAATTTTTTTAAACCATCAACAGCATCTTAAAGCTTAGAAAAAATCTTATAAAATAAGATTAACTTGTAAAAATTATGGCTGACCCTCCTATGGCTTTAAGTATGATATTGTATTTTTAATCAGGTTGTTAGGAAAATTTTGGTGCGGTTTTAACTAGAGGGTTCTTTTTTCTGTATTTTTATCATCAAAATCTCAGATTATTATTCAGTTTTTGTTTTGTATTATAAGTTTAAAAAAATTTGAAACATATTTCTACTTAAAACATATTATCACTGTCATTATATTTCTACTATTACATGAAATTTTTAAAAACAACTTTTCTACAAAACATCCTGGAATTTTTTTCTAAATACTTCTTGATAGTTTTTCCATTATGGATAAATTGTATTAGAAATTATTTGAAAAAATGTTTTTTCAACCCTGTCTCTTTACTATAAATTACACTTCATATTGTGTTAGCGTTATTCGTGTTATAGTTTTCTACTCTGTTATTATAAGTTGATACATTTTTAGGGATATCTATACCAAAAAAAATTTTCCAATCGAACAATCACTTGTTCTGTGTATTTGTAATTACATAATAAATTATTAAAAATAATATTTTTTATGTTGCGAATAGAAGTAATAAACAAAATAAACAAAAAGTATCTATTTATATATAATTTCAAAATTACTAATATTTTTTGATAGATTCTAACAAACGTTTAAAATCATTAAAAATATGTCTCCTCCTTCATTTTTCAAGCAGTCTTCTTCAAATTTTTAGGAAATGTTCCTTATATTATTATAAAAAAAACGTTACTTAGTGTATTTTATTAATTTAAAAAAAATCATAAAAACAAAAAAAGTTTTTTGCTTTTAAAAAAGGTATTTTTACTAAAAAATGGCCTTTAAAAACAAATTTGACCGTTTTCACATGAAATCTAAATAAATGTTTAATTATAAAGTTACAATTTAAGTACGTTTTTCACATTTTTTAACAAATAACTCTGAGTTATATTTCTATTAAGGCCATTGGAGGGGGGGGGTAAAATGGTAAAACATTTTTTTTTACAAAAAATAACTTTGGCTTTTATATGAAAGCTTTAAGTACTACAGGCCAGTTTTTATAATTTTCAAAAATATCATTTAAATTTTAAGATATTTTTTTTGGAAAAGTTTCAAACGTGACAAACGCGGAGTCAATTTTTTTAGGAAATTTTAAAAATCACTAAAAATCTATCTCTTCCTTCATTTTTCAGGAAATGTTCCTAATATTATGTAAAAATAAAATATTTTTTTAATTTTTGAAGTCAAAAGTAAGGTTTTTTTGTTATTGTATAAAGATTAGACTGTAAACGTTTGAAGAAAATTGCTTAAAAAATGTATGAGGAGATAGATTTTAAATAAAATAGTCTTTTTTGGTGTTTTAGTTTTCCCTTCCCATAGGGAACCTATTATGCGGACTGACTTTGACTGGTCATATCTTGAAAAATAATTCGTATTTTTTTAAAAGATAAAAAGAATTTTCAAGCCTAGAAACAACTTTATAATATATGATCAACTTGTAAAAAACATGTTTTACCCCACCCCCTGTAGCCCCCCTAATTGTATTAAAATTTTACTTATACCTTTAAGTTTATTTGTTTAGTGAAATATCATGTTTTTTTAATTTAAAATTCAACTTATTATTTTCTTTAGTAAGATATTTCCATAGAATGTCTGCCTCTTAAAAGGCACACCTTATAAATATACCTACTATAATAAAACATTGCATATCAAGGACTGCTTGATATAACAGTCAAAGCTGGGCCGCATAATAGGTTCCCTATGGGAAGGGAAATCTAAAACAGCAAAAAAAGACTATTTTATTATAAAACTATCTCCTTCTACATTTCTCAAGCAGTCTTCTTCAAACTTTCACAGTCTAATCTTTATACAATAAATAAAAAATTTACTTAAAAATAAAAAAAAAATTGTAAAATATTTAAAAATAAAAAACACTTTTTTTTTAATTTTTGTGATAAAATTTTTTAAATCATAAGTAACATTTTTTTCTTTTAATATAAATAAAATTTACTAAAAATTTGAAGAAGATTGCTTGAAAAATAATAGAGGAGATAGATTTTTAGTGAATTTTAAAATTTCTAAAAAAATAGACCCCAAAAATTTTGCGGTTTAAACGTTTGTATTGGAAATTTTTTACAAAAAATAAAATGTCTCAAAACTTAAATGATATTTTTGAATTCTATAATAACTAGCTTGTAGTTTGTACTTAATGCTTTCATATAAAAGCTAAAGCTAGTTTTTGTAAAATAAAATTGCTTTACTATTTTACCGCCCCCCTCCCCTAGCCTTAATAAAAGAAATGTGACACAGCATTTAATTTCTAGTACAAATTATTGCTTTTTTTTTCATTGAATGTTATTAAAAGAACATTTTTAAAGATTTTTTTATGTTCTTCTATTACAAATTTTAAAGCTATATAGCCATCTGAGACTGTTGTAAACAAAGTTATTTAGCAAAAGACTTATTTCTACTGAATCTGGAACAGTTGCCCACCCCTAGTCAAGGTCTAGGCATGCCAGGATAAAATTGCAAAATTTAGAATACAAACCCTGCTAGCTCTAACTGTAGTTCTCTAAACATAAATTGTAAGACTTGACCAATTACAAAAAAAGGTATATTCTTAATTTTAGTTCTAAATTGTGATAAAAGTTTAATTGAAAAATTAAGTTGTTTGTCTGAAATGATTTAGAGTGACTGATTGAAATTATAACCTTTACTTTTTTTTTACTGTATTTTATAAAAAAGTCAGTTGTTATGATTTTTTCTAATGAAAAAGTACCACTTACTTAATATATAAAAATAAAAAAGTACACTTACCTTTTTTGTTAAGCATTTAAATTAAATGATGTTGTTCGTGCAGATATCAATATAATTTTTTAAATCATGTCAGTTTTTGTGTAAATGAATTTATTCTTTTAGCCCATTTATTTTGTTAGATTGGAAAATATAGGTTTTTATTTTTTTTCTGTAAAGTAAATTGTTAATCACAATAAGTGTGATTATTTTTGTTAATTTAAATTGTTGTAAGTATAAGTTTATATATAATCCTTAAAATATATTTGTTAATTACTTCTTAGGGCCATAGGGGGAGGGGTAAAACACTTTCTTTTTTACAAAAGTTAACTTACGCTTGTATATGAAAGCTTCAATTACAAACTACAAACCAGTTTTTATAGAATTATAAAATATCATTAAACTTTTAGGATATTTTAATTTTTGTAAAAAGTTTCCGATACAAACGTATGGACCACAAATTTTTTGGGGTCAATTTTCTCATAAATTTTAAAAATAACTAAAAAAATATCTCCTCCTTCATTTCTCAAGCAATCTTCTTCAAATTTTCAGGAAATGTTCCTTATATTAATAGAAAAAAAACATTATATATGAATTTTAATTAGTTAAAAAATAAAATTTTATGTAAAAAAAAAGTCTTTTTTTTTTTGCAAAAAATACTTATTTACAAATATTTAAAGTCCATAGTAAGGTTTTTTATTATTGTATAAAGATTACACTGTAAAAATTTGAAGAGTTTTGCTTGAAAAATGTAGGAGAAAATAGATTTTAAATAAAATAGTTTTTTTTTTGGTGTTTTAGTTTTCCCTTCTCTTAGGAGACCTATTGTGCGGCCCAACTTTGTCTGGTCATATCTTAAAAAATAATTTGAATTTTTTAAAACGATCAAAAACATCTTGAAGCCTAGAAACAACTCTATAAAACAAGATTAACTTGTAAAAACATGGCTTAGCCTTCTATGGCCGTAATTATAAACTTTATAAGTTATAAAATAGTTTTTTATAGTTTGTATATAAACAATTAAATATTTTATATTTTTTCAACTTTAAAAGCATACAAAATAATATTTTTTGTATTCAAAAATAATTTCTACTAAACTTTCATCTTAGGATGGTGGCTCCTTTTTTGAATTTCAAAATCATGTGACCACAATGAAGGTAATTTTTTTAGTAAATGGTTGTTTTCATTCTTTATATATAATATTTGTTTTTACAGCATACTACCTTTTTAACCATTTTTCTGAATTTATTTTAGTCTACTGTAACTTCCTATTCATTTAAATTAGATTTTTTTTTAAGTGTTTTTATCAAAATGTAAACTCTTTTTAAAAAGTTTCAAAAAATGATTGCTCACTGCTTTTATATAATTTATTTAATTCATATATGAAATTCTATGATAAGTCTTTGAGTTCGAATTACTAGAAAATATATTTTTTGTGTGTCTTAGAGTGTTTTCAAAACTTCCATTTAGTTAAAAAAAAATATTGTTGATTTTATTACTTGATTAAAAATAAATTTTTATTCATTGCATTTATAAAAATAATAAATTACAACTTAGGTAATTTTGACTATAAACAATAATTTTATGATCTATTATTTTTTGTATATAGTCTTTCCTATAAGAGTGTACAATTTTTGATTTTTTAAAAAGCCTTTGATTTTTGAAAAAATGTTATGCTTTTCATACCATGTAAAAAGTAATTAAATGTATAGTACAATTAAATTAAAGAAATTTTAACAACTCAAGTATGTTTGTTTGTATTTTAATACTATAATGTTTTGAAAAATTCAGTTAACTTTTAAGTGTTTTGCAACTATAATGTTGTTGGAAACTGTAGTTTTGATTCTTTGGTTTGGCGTTTTGATACTCTTGTTTAATATACAAGTTGTTTTACTATTGTTTTTTTTAGAAAATATTGAATATAGAACTGAAAATCATACTCAGATTTGTATTCCCCCTCTTAACTTGTACTGTGCTTATTAGCTATCAGTCATTGTAATTATTTTGCAAAACTAAGAGCTACTTTCAAAAAAACAAGGAATTTAAAATAGATAAATAAGGCTTGTGATACAACTCAATGTGTTTATTAAACATGTTGTGCATAAAAAGTTGATGAAAGGGCTGCATTAATAAGTAATCAATATAGACTTAACAGTTGTTTAAAGATATTCTACTAATTAAAACTACCCAAATAACAAAACTATTTAAAACTAATTAAACATGAGATACACATAAGTCTTTTGGTGTGAATTACCTTATTTATAGTCTAATATATATTCTTTCAACCTTTATTCAACATATATATATTTTATTAATTTTAAACATTTGCTGCTCTTACAATTACATATTGTAAGTATAACAATTTAGTTTTGTAAGTATTAAGTATAAGGTACCTTACATTTATTATTGATTTTTCTAGTTTGTACATATTTATAAGTTTATTTGTTTTCATCATATAGCATCTAGTTATTTTTTGGTTACTAAAGCTGAGACATTCTTTGTTTCCCCCAAGTTGTATGTAGTATAATTTTATCAAAGACTATATAGTGTGAAAAAATAGTTTTATTAAAATATACTAGTCTATTTTACTAAACTTTAATTTAATATGATCATAAATTAATTATATTTTTATGCTTATTTTACTTATTTTTGAAATATTTTCCTACTTTTTTTGTTAATAAAAAAAAGAGTTTTTTTTTTGTAAATTTTAAAAATCTGCGTTGTCTTAATATTTTTTTAAGTTCAGGCAAGGTGTTCAATGAAACAAAAACTTCAAAAATTGTTCATAAAATATTTTAAAGTTTTTTTCAACTTCAAAAAAGCATTCAACCATTCTTATTTTCATGCTTACTTTTAGAATAATAAATATTATAGCTAAGTGGGTAATATTAAGAAACTTCTCTGATTTCCATCTATAGCTAGTAGTGGTAATACTAGCATGAGTTAGATATTGTCATTTGTGTAGTTGATTTAAACTACAACTCATTTAAGTACATTTAAATTTTCTCTATTCATAGTGTTTGTAAGTTTGTTTATGAAAGGTAAATTCCAACTTCATTTATTTACTTTTTATCTATGCTGGTTGGTTTTTAAAAAGCTTTAAACAATACAATCAACGTCTTAGGTTTTGAAAACAAAAATATTTTGTTTTTAGTTACAAATAACAAATATAAGTATTTAGTTCTCAATTTTATCAGTAAAGTCTGATCTAACACTTATGTAATTTAAAAAACCATTACTACTATTGTTTGCAAACTTGATCAGTTAAATTTTTATAAAATGAATACAAAAAATTATTTTATTTTTTTTCATTATACTTACACCTGCACTTAATTTTCAGCTAAGTTTCTCTCATACAAACTATGAGTTTCATGAAAGTCGAAAGAGATAAAATTGATGATGTAAAAACTGGCAAAGAAAACGTGTAATATGCTGTAAACATAGTAAGTTAAGTACTTTAAACTTGATGGTTTTTCGATTTATAGTTTTGAGTTTCTATCTTATAATAGTACTTTAGGGATTTAAGTTAAGAATTTAGTTTTACATTAAACTTTGGTTCAATAATTTTTTATTGATGTTTAACATTTGTGTGTTAAATTATTTTCAACAAAATTTTGTAGAGGTCTTAAATGTTGCAGGTTTAATTGAATACTTAGATTTTTTCTTTGAATATTTTAAAGATCGTATAGTTTGTATTCAATTGTCTTTTTTAAATTTGTAGACATTCTTTTAGATCGTGATGACATCCTACACTAAAACTAATGACGAAGAGCAAGCTTTAATTACTTGGTTTAAAAGGTATAAAACGTTTCTTTTTAAGCATTTTTTTAGTTTATTTATTTATCTAAAACTATATAAAAATTTACAATTTAAATGTTTTATTCTCTAGTTATATCTATTAAAGGAGCTTTCTTGTGTTTCTCATACGTAAAATGACTTTAAAATATCGATTTTGCTAGTTGGAAATTGATTTTTACAGCCTTTTTATTCTTACTTAAAAAATAAGCAATCAAACTAAAATAATTGAGTTTAAATTAACTGAAATGATTTATTTTAGAGCACTGAAGAAGATGATGTTCAATAGTTTTTAAAGCGGTTAATTAATGCAATACTAAGATGCAATATCAACTTCAATAAAACTGGATCATTATTAGTTAGTTCAATTTTGGTTTATAAAAAGAATGTAAAATTAGTTTTTAGTTTATTGCTAATATATATATATATATATATCTAAACATAATACAATAAAAAAGCTTGAAGTTTATGTGTCATGTCAAGTAATTTTAGCTATAAACAGAGCTCAAAAATGACTAAAATAGTTTAGCAAACAATAACTTTTTTTAAATAATAACCTTGCGAGCAACATTAAAAAAAAACTTTCTGAGATGACTTAGAACTCTTTTTTTTTTTTGGTTATCTCCCAACCCTAAAAGTTTTAAGACTCTTTTTTTTTAACTTTCTACATAACTCTATTGACCAAAGATTTTGGTAGTTGATTTAATTTGATTTTGGTCGTGGAATAAATATATAAATTTTGAAAACCTATTTTTTTGTTTAATTATAGCATATACTAAACATAGTATATTTTGACAAATAAAGTTCGATAAGTTTTTAAATATGTTTATGTTTTTAAAGTATTGAAGTTACCTTAATAGTTGGCAACATATTCTAATTTACTTTTTGTCAGTATTTGTTGTTCTATTAAACAAAGTACTTTCGATACGGTTTAAAAATACTAAAAGTTTTAGACAAAAGCATTTTGCTGGCAAATATGTTTTGAAAATTCTTTTTAGGACTCAACTGTGGGAGGTTGCCAAGACATATTTCTAAGAATTTCACAGAAACGTTGACGCGGTTAGTTTTAAAATTGAATATTCACTTAAAAAGTAAGTTTTATAAACGACGAATTTCGTTTTACCGTTTTAAATTATAGTGCCACACGATGATATTAAACATTTAGTATATAAAAATGCCTTCACCACAATGTTATTGTAATGTGTTTTAAAGTAAAAACTAACAAAGACCAAACGTAAATGTTTAAACAGTTTTATATTATGTACATAAATATAATCATTTTACTTCGAACAATTACTGCTGAATTACGCTATATCGATTAAGAGATTTCTATAATCTACAAAACATACTTTTGATGAAAAATAAGTGTTTAAAATTAAAAATGCGCATTTATTTTAAATTGAATAACTATAAGCCAATGTGTTCTTAAAATAGTTAATGCGCTTCTTTGTCCAACTATAAAACATTTTAACTTTTCGTATTTGTTTTTTTTTTTTTGGTAAGATTAATATATTTTAAACTTTGTTAGTTTTTAGATGCGTCTTTTATTTAATTTTCTACTTTATTGCTAATAAACTTATTTAAACATTGCTTAAGTTAAAAAAATTATTAACATTTAAATTCAGAAATGTCAACATAAAGCAACTTCGAGTGAATAAACAACTATTAATAGACAGAATAAAGTTTAACAATAAGAAGATTACTTGAACTTCAAAGAAAAAACAAATAGGCTCTAAAATGTTTTTGAATACATCTTTGTTCTGTTTCTTTATTGACTGTTTTTTGTTCTACTTTACCTTTAATATCTTACAACTTTATTATATCTCTCAGCGCACTTGCATACAACTTGGTTTTTAACATTACTATAAAAGGTTATTATATTTTTGTGTATGTTATCTATGAATATAAAGATAAATTTTGAAAAAAAATCAAATATGTTAATACTTTCATTGTGATTTGTAGCTCGGTGATTGAAATGTTTTCTGAATATCAAATTCATTAAACAAATGTTTTAGCTTCAATTTCTTTATCGTGTTTAAATAATTTACTTTATTAATTTACTTAAAAAAATTATGTTTACATTTTTGAAAATATTTTAAGTCCTGTAAAAGACTATTATTAGATTTTTTAATTTTCAGCCATTAGCTTTTCTACTCTTGTAGACAATAGGGCTTTAAATCGCTTGTTTGGAGTTAGTTATTTTCTAGTAGTACTTTTACGGAGTAATTTTATAAAGAGTAAATAATTTTTAAGTTTTTCTACATCTAAGGACATCTTAAAATGTTGGGATGAAAGTAGTCTGCCTCTTTTAATAATAAAGACTTGACAGAATTGAAAATTAGACTAAATAAAAAAATTAAAACCATCAAAAAAAATCACTGTCTCAGTCTTTTACAAACACTTCGAAAGAGTTTTTTTCTTTTAAAAAGTAGTCTTTTAAGTTGTATTTTAATAAACGAAAGATCATTTTAAAGTGTTTGTAAAGGACTGAGACAGTGATTTTCTATGAGTTTTAACAGTTTTTCGTTTTTGCTAAGGGCATCTTGGTTAAGAAATGTTACAAACGGTTAAAGTTTGATCCCGTGAACTCTAAAGATTTTTAAAACAAGTGCGTGGTCGCCACCATAAGATCTTATTCGAGATCACTAAAAATGCTTTTAATAGTCATTTCTTAACCACTAATTATTACCCTAAACATTTTTTAACCACTTAAGAACTCAAGCTGGTTTTTATACGATATCACGGCAAGTTTTCAATTTATCCAACTAGCTGTCAGTTTTAGTACCGCCAGTGTGTACGTAAAAATAGTTCGATGATCTAAACTATCGAAAAATACAGTCACATCGTTGCTTACTTAAGTTTAGGTAAACTGGGGTATCCTAAAAACCATTTTGTAGTAAAAAATGTAGACGGTGTTTGTCTAACTCTTTACTAATGAAATGTATTTTAGATCTTAACTATTTCACCTCAAACACTTTGGTTTTTTGTTTAAAAAATCTAATAACCTGATTTTTAAAAACATGCTAAACCGCATATTTAAGTCTACTGATGCTCTATTAAAAGCCGAAACAATTACGAGCTAGCTTTGAATTATTATTAACAAAAATTAGGCTGTTGATAAAAGTTTTCTATTACCAAGTCCTGTGACTAATATTTTGAGCTTATTTTTTGTCGTTTAATAAACTATATAACTACAGTTTTATTTCAAATCATTCTTTATAAAGATTAGTTGCTCTTTAGCCATTTGTATTAAAATTAATTAGGTTGTTAACTGCACCCACTAAACTTTCTTCTTTACGTACTTTCTGCACCATCTATATAATTTTAAATTAGTATGTTTTACAATAAAGAAAGTTTAACACACTTTTTATAAGTTTAGACTTAACTGCTACATCTTTAATGTATTTATGCAAAAAAAAAAACTAAGTACCTACATTTTCTTGTAAACAAAAACAATCTTGCTAAAACTCATATGCTGATAATTTTTTTTCTATTTAAAACCATTTAATCATTTGTTACAGGCCACTAAATAAGTTTTTTAAACAATTTCTACTCAATATAGCAATATAGTTTCTAAAGAACATGTATATTGATAAGAAAATTTGCAAAGCATGAATTAATATTAGTTTTTGTAATGAGATATTCGAATGCATAAAATAATTTCAAGTCTTTTTTTAATAAAGTGTTAGATTATTTTTGCTAACATTACTTTACATTAAAGTTAAGTTTAATGAAACTGTTAAAAACCAGTTCTCTAATTTACTTAAATGAACTGAAGTGCTGACAGTAGATAATCTTTAAGTATACACTTAAACATTTCTACAAGAATTATCATTGGTACTTAAAACATCTTAACTTTAATATAATATTTTTTTATAGAAGTAACGAATGCTTGTAACAATCTTTTTTTTACTTAATTAGTTTCACATTAAATTAGAAAAAAAAAGTTTTAGTATTACCTTACTAAGCTAATAAGTAAACAGAATCTACCAGTTCTGTATGACCTTAGTCGTGAAAACAACCAATGAGTTGATTTGCTCTAGTTATAAATTCAGTTGTAGGTATTTAATAAAATAATTCCTAACTATTTTTTTAAACATAGTTGTTGCGTTAAAGCACAAACTGCCTGTAACTTGAACATAAAAATAGATGCAGGATGTAATTTAAAGTTTTTCTTTTTTGTAATGAATTGTATCTAAGGTTCAGAAAGAAGCAGGGTAATTTCTCAATTTTTTTTTTGTGTTATAGCTATATATAGTAGTAATGGTAAGCACAAAAAGACTGGAAAGTTTAGATAACTTTAAAACAAGTGTTAAAAAGGTTATACACACCGTGTTTGTACATGTGTCGGCAATGGGTTTCGATCGTGCAATGTTTAACTCAGTTGTTTAAAGAAACGTTTTGTATGAAGTCCAAATTCTTAAGCATTCTAAAGTTAAAAAAAACCGTTATTTGATTAGAAGTAACAAGTTTTTTTAAGCGAAATTTGCCTCTACTATAAAGAAATATATTTTTCAATACCTCAAAAATAATTTAAACACCTTAGTATTTAAAAATACTTTTCATTTTATTTTTTTATAAAGTCATCAACTGTTATTTGTAAACGTCATCGTAGACTCCTCAGAAGGTTGAAATTTATACGTAGATTAAAAAGTACAGATAAAATAAGTGTTTAAATCTACACTACTGAGCTAAAAGTATTGGTTATCAAAGTTCATTTTTAAAGTTTTTTAGGACTTTAAAACTTGTTAAAACACTTAAGATTTTTAGTTCGACATAAATTTTTAAAATACATAACACTTTTATTTTCCATAGTGTAAAACTATGTAGAAAATACTTACTAGTATAAAGTATTTCTTTCAGTCAATAAATAACTATTTTGGTAGATTTCTAGAGTAAGCAACTATTTGCTTTAAAGTATTATATTTTTCTAGAACAATTTGTTGCTTGTTTAAAGTTTTTTCTTGTTTAAATGTTCTTGATCTGATTTTTTTTATATACAAGAGAACATTATTTTTATACTTTTTACTAAGTGGTTTAAAAAAAATCTCGAAAAAATAGTTGGCAATTATACATCTTGTTTCACTACATCTTAATAATTATACAATTTAACATTATCTGATGCTAACTAAAACTAGTAGTATTCAAACTACTTGATATAATTCGAACAAGTATAAATATGTTTGAACAGTGATGTGGTATTGTAATTGATGTGTCCACAGCTTTAGACTTTTTTTACAAAGTCTTTTACTTTATCAAAAAATCTAGATAAAACTTAATACTTAAATATTTCAAAAACTAATAATTGTTAACCGTTAGTTTTTAAAGCAAAAGTTTTTTTATTTCAGCATAGTAGCTATAATTTAAGTTTTCAAAGTCTAGCTATTGAAGTTATCGTTGGTTTTTACTTTTTAATTGTCGGGCGTCTAATTTTAATAAAATATAAGCAAAAAGTTTTTCGTAATTCTAACTAGTATTTTTCAAACCATATTGCTTTCATATGACAGACACCAGGACTTATATAAAAAAAATTAATTGTTGTTTTTGTTATGTTTTCAGTAAACTTCAATGTAAATACATTTTATATCAACCCTTAAATAAAAGTTTTTTACTTTTTTATATAATAAATGCTTAAGATTTATACAAAATTAATGTTCATAATAGTAATAAATAAAGTTCAAACTTACAAATTTCTTACTTATCATCTAAAAATACAATATTTTAAAATAAATCTATTTTTAATTCTTATTTTTTAATTGTTCCTTTAACATGTTATATAAAAAGGGCAAGTTTTAAAAGGTATCCAAGTTGTGTGCGACTCGATAACCGATAAGTAAGACTAATCATTTTTTATTAAAGCTGTCGGTAGTTCACAAGTTTGCAAGAGTTTATAAAACTCCAAACTTCAGTAGTTTTAAAGTTTTAATAATTTTATAAGCTCATGTACACTATTTCAATCTATTTGACATAAAAAAATAGTTTTAACCAAAAACTTCTATTGAATTCATAGTTTCCAATAGGCTGGTAAATAATGTTTACTTGACATTTTATCTGCAAAAGTGCTGTTTATTCTATCTTATTCAGAGTGTGTATTAATCTATTAAGTTTTGTCATAGATTTATGTCTTGGACTTTAAAAGGTGCGACTCGAAAACGAAAAGATTATTTTGTGCACCAGTTCTAGGACCAAACATTTTGAGCGTTTTTTTATTTTTTGTTCAATAAATAATATAAACTGGCTGTAAACATTCTCGTAATAAGCATATTCGTCTCTTCGTTTTTAGATACTCAATAGACATTTTAAACTCTTACTTCAAGCGTTTAAGTAATCTTTAGCTATGTTAACAAGTTACAGTAGCTTACTTCAAAATATCTAATGTGTTCTTTAACTAATATAAGTTTAAAAAGAGTTTTTTTTTTCAAAATTTTTGCATATGATGAAATAAACTTAAAAGTGTATCAACAACAGAAAGAATCTTAAACTTAACATAAAATGAGTTGGGATTACTAAGTATAAAATGTTTTGATATGCAAATAAGATTTTAAATATTTTATAAAATGGAAAACAGTTTACAAAAGTTTTTTTTTTTAACTGTGTTAGTTTTAATATTATCTATTTTAAACCGGATATGCTAAAGTTATTGTACAAAAGTTGAAAAAAAACTTTATTGTTTAAAAGCGGTTATAAAAGTTGTTTCAAAGCTTTGACTATATGTAAAACTTAATGGTTAGATTTGAATGGATTTTGAAAACGTTTTTTTTTTTCCATTTGTTAGTATTATTATAGTGCTAAGAATACTTTTATTCAAAAAGTAACTAAAGCTCAGTATTATCTACTTCTACAAATTAAAAAAAAGTAGATATACCGATATATATAGTTTTTACTAAGAGTTAACTATTATTTAACGTATTTTAAAACTAATCACCTAAACTAAATAAACTAACAAACTTCGTAATTAGCTGAAACTTAAATGAGATAAGTAATGCGAAGCTAATTATGGTCCACTAATTTGTAATTTTTAATATATTCTAAAGATATTTCATTCATTACAGTATTCGTTGTACAAGAACTTTACTTACAAGTTTTTTTAGACAAAAAATAGTTTGTATAAAATCTAGTAAGTGATCTATATTTGTTTTAAAAGTTTAAAAATTTTTGTTATTAGAATGTCTTAAATTTATTTTGAGATTTCAAGACATATTTTTCAAATTTATTTTACTTGTTATTTTGAAATACTAAGTTTAGTATTTTGCTAGTATTATAAATGTTATTAATCTTTTTTTTTTTTGTTTACTAATAATATACACTAGTTAAAATGATTTTTACTTGCTTATTTAAATTTTTTTTGAACTCTTAGTCACTTTTAAAAAATTCAAAACTAATTACATTAACAGGTTTGTTTACAATGTCAAGATCAGTTCCAATAGAAGATGTAATTATCCTTCAAAAGAGCACTCCAAGAAGTAGAAGATACACTCTACCCGCTAATTTCAAACGTATGTTTATTAATAACAAAATAACTGCTTTGTTTACAAAATTTTGTTGATATTTTTAGAAATATAAAACCTTTAAAAATAGTTTTGTTAAAGTATAATGTTTTTAAATTAATTAGTTAGCTTTAATGGTAGTGTACAATGTATCTTATGGTTTTGTTTTACTAAATATTTAAAATATATTCAAGAGGTTAAAAAATTTAAACACAAAATCTGCAAAATAAATAAATATTAGTAATAAAATTTGTAACTTGTTTAATAATCTTTATAGCAAAAAGTTTATTAAAACTGCACTAACTATTTAAATACTAATTATTACTTCTGTAAAAAAGTTAAACACAACTAGAAACTTTTCGAACTTTGTTTAATTTTTTTCATTCATTTACTAAAGGTTAAACTATAATACAGTAAAATATAAGTTTTAAACAAAACTTTTAACTAAAATTTGTAAAATGTTCAATGTTGAAACTAATTTTATTTTACTACAGCCATAGTTTTTAACTTCACTGTAAAGTTATTCTAGGTTAAGTTGAAAAACTAAGCTTTATAAAACTAGTTTTAATTGCAACTATTTTGCTTTATAACAACTTTTAAACATTTACAGCAACAGAAAAAGAAAATAAACAAGTCAAGGAGTTCAACAACAATTATCTTGAATATGCTCAAGCCGTATGTGTTTTATTTACTTACATTTTAATTATATATACAATTAAATACAAGTATTGTTGTTAAACACTTTTATAAGTTAACTTTTTTTTGAAACTGCTTAAGAACTTTTACTTAAAACACGAAATCTTATCCGTAGTAAAAAATATTAAGAAAATAACTTGAATATTTTTTGCATAACAAAATCTTTAAAATATTTAACTTTTACATATAACACCGATAAAAAAAGATTTTTGTATAGTTAGACAACTTGCTAGTTATAGTAACAAAAAATATCAAGTTGTTTTTTTTTTAATACTACTAGTTCATTACTGAATCATTCGTTGTATTAATATTAAATATAATGAAAAAATACTCATAAAATATACTACAACATTTTTTTGTACTTTGTTACAATTGATAAATTTACTTAATTTTGTAGGATTTTCGAAGAAGTGTCGAGACTAACTTCGAGCGAGCAGTTGATGAAAACTCATATGATTCTTCTGATGAGGAAATGGATTCTGGTAAAATGTATCGCGATTTGATATTTGTACACGATAAGAATGATAGTTGTTACGTTGAAATGACGTACGATGCCCCAAAAATGGACTAAAAATCGTCTCAAATAATTTATTTTAAAACAAGCAAAACTTATTTATTACGAACTGTTAAGATAATTTATTTAGTAACTATATATTTAAAAATATTATTTAAAGTTGGTTCAAACTAGATTTAATCAAGTTTTTTTTTTAAATTATGTTAATTCGTTTAAAATGTTGTGTCAACTTTTTCTTTTATTCAAAGTCTGTAAAAAGTATCATCGCTCTTTTCATATGTAACTTAATCAAAAACATAGCTAATTTCTTTGAATACAAATTAGGTAATTATCGCAAATTTAGTTTGTTATCAATAAAAATGTACTAGTTTAAGTTCATTTGCTTAACTTTTTTGAATAAATTTACAAAAAATTACACAAATTAATGTTAAAGAAAAGTACTTGTAATTTAAACAATTAGTATTACCTAAGAAACTATCGATATAACAGTTTATATACAGCTTTAATGACGTTATTATATACAACTTTTTTTCAACTGTTATATAAAAATAATAAAAAGTAAAAAGATATGATTAAGTTAAGCTACAATTATTTAATTTTATGTTCAGTAAAATATTGATACGTAAGTGATAGTAAAATCTCAAACAACTTTTAGTTTTTAAACATTAATACTAACCGAGTTAATTCAAATTAATTTTATGTAAAATGAAGTGTGCATTTATACTGCAATTAAAAGAGTATGTTTATTTAAAATTTTATTAAAAAATAAAAAAATAAAAAATTGTTTATTAGTTTACTGTATAACTTTCAAAAACATACAGTAAATTTAATAAACAATTATTTGCTATTTTAATCTTACTAACATGTGTTAAAATGTAAAATATAGAAAAGCGTTTAATAAAAACATCTTATTAGGTTAAAATACACTTTAATCAACTTAAGTTCATTTGTTAACTTTTTAGTTAATTAGCTTTTAATATAACAAGTAGTCATATGTTCGTAATTTTTTTATAAAATAAAAACTGATTAAATGCATGTAAAAGTCGACCTAACATAAAACTTTTATTTAAATTTATTTACGTTCTATGCGCTAATTGTAATACAAGCTTTTAACTTTCATTTTATTCAAGTTCATACGCGTATTGTCATTTAACGTTTTTTTTGGTAAAAATTGTAAAAAAAAAAAAAAATAGTTTCATATTTTCTCTGCTAAAAATAGTTAATAATTGCAAGCTTCATAAAGCTTTGGCAACAAAAATACTTCATCCTTGTTTTCAACTAAAATTAAAGTTTTAAGTTTAGCGTTTTTCGGCATATAGTTACTGATGTACTAGATCATTCCAAAAGTAAGATTTTAATGCTTAAGGTAGTTTAATGGTTGAGTAGTTTTTCATAAACATTTTATAACATTTATATAATGTTGTACCACTCACATTATAAAACAATTTTTTACTGATCAGTTCATTTTTAGTATTTTATAGAACATGCGCTGTTAATTAATTTTATTTTAGTCAGAGTACTTTTTTAATAATAAGTTAAAACTCTTAGAGATTCTTAAAATGTGTAATAGATTAGTTAAATTGAATATCATAAAGAATATACATTGCATTTCTATATCATTGAGCAAAATATAACAGTTTTTTGACTGATAGACAATACTAAAATTTAAAAATGAAAATTTTAAGCTTAGGTCAAATATTTTGTAACTATTTATCTTAAGCACTTTATATCTTAATATCTGCGTCAAACTAATTTTGTTGCTTCTTTGTATTTTATACCCCTAGTGAAAACTATAGCAGTTTTACTCTTACCTATTTTATACCTTTAAAACATAAACTAATTATTTATAAGTATCATGTTGAATATTTTGATTATATTTCTTAACTAAAATAGTTTAGATTTTAAGAAAAAAAATAATCTCTAGCTTTGTATTTGTTAATAGAAAAGTTCTTCCAACCTTGACAAACATTTAAGCTATTATTTATGAAATATTTAATCTCAGCTAAAGACTAAAGGAAATTATTTCTTTTAAAGTGTATTCAATATTACAATTATATTACTACAAGTGTTAGAGCTGATTTTTTATCTATGGTAAGCAAAGTTTTAAAGTTTATATTTATGTTTTTTCATAATAGTTTTAGCTGTTTACAATATTCAAAAAGGGATTAAAGTTATATCTTCCATGGATAATTTTAAAACAACTTTTGTTAGAACTCGCTTGTACTCGAGTGATTCAAAATCATATAGACATAGATTAACCTAGTTTCTAGATTATTATTATAAATGTTATATTTTATAGGTGTTGGTAGGCTTATATTTTATTTCTTTTCAAATAATTTCTAAGTCATAAGTTAGCATATAATATAAGTTCAGCTAAAAGCAAAGCTTTTGAGTCTAAAGCTAGTTTTTTTTTTTATGTTGCAAACATATAAGAAATCCACAAATAACTTTAATGCATTATATTGCTTTTGATGACTTGTTGCATCATATTACTATCTTAATAAAATCAATAAGTTCTGGTCATTTTAAAATATCTATTTTAATTCTTTGTTTATGGTCATAATTTATATGCTGATTTTATGCAACTTATATCCAGTGCTTGATTTTAGATTGAAGTTTAGTTATTTGAGACTAAACAATAAAATTTACTGTACTCATAAAAGAATTAAAAAACCAACTTTTTGTTTTACAAGTTTAAATAAGTATTTTAAAGTAAAAACAACTTTCATAGGTTTTATGGTAATTATGAAATTTGAATTTAAACAAGTATTTAAATATAAAAAAGTCACATTGCATTTTAGAAATTAATGCTTTTTTATGTTTTTTTTTTTTCATTTTAATTAATGTTTGGTTAGTTTGAGTTTAATCAGATATCTACAAGTTAATTTCTAAAATTAGAATGATTTCAAAGCTATCTGAACGCTCGGTTTAATTACTCACACAACTATAAAACTTTAAAGTATATTTCACTATATTTTTCTGTATGAGTTTCGAAAACGTAAACGTTAACCAGTTTTTATCTTTTTTATAAATGTATAAAGGAAACAAAAAATATGTAAACATGTTTTAAATAGATAATAAGTCATTATTAGTTTCAACAACAAAATGTTTGCCATCCTCATAATTTATATAATGCAACTTATCTCCGGGACTTAAATCTAGATTATATTTTTTTTTAAGACTAAGAATTTACTGTCGTATCAAAAAAAAATCTTGGTTTTAAAAACTTTTATAATTACTTTAAAGTTTTAAATGTTTAATTTTCATTAGTTTTTCAGTTTCAACAGTTATCCAGAAGTATAAAAGTCAAACTCTTTTAAATCTTAAGCTTTTTATGTTTTAATTATACTCATAATTGATTTAAGGTTAATAAGAGTTTTAACAGATTTCTTCAAGTTGAATATAACTAACTATTTGTATGCTCAGTTTTATGATTCACAAAATAATTAAAAAAAATAATTCCACTGGTTTTTTAAACATTAATTTCAGTAACGAAGACGTTTGTCGGTTTTATGTTTTATATAATTGTAAATCATAAAGTAAGTCATAAAAATATATAAATATGTTTTCAATAGATAATAATTCAATATGAGTGTTAGTAACGAAGAAGTTTGCCAGCTTTACTTCAAAAACGAGGTGGTTCCCCGTTTGAAGGCCGAGCTCATGAAAACCCCCCATCATGTGACCCACTTCTCCAACATGGAGTTCGCCAATGTTCGTTTCGAGTCACGGAATTCCCCGGACAGGAAACACCAAGGTTTCTTCTACGACGGCTGCTACGTCATGGTAAAGCAGCAGAAGGTCAACATGGGGAGTTCCCCTAAAATCACATGTCACCTCAGTTATTGTGGGGACATGCGTGGGGAATTGGACCCCATGGTCTTCGGTGATTTTGACGAATTGATAACAGCTATTAAAAATTTTGCAAAGTAATTACAAAACGCAAAGTTTATCACTAGTCTTTTAAGAGTAGTGACTAAGCTTAACATAGTTTTTTAAAACGTATGTTTGCAATTTTTTTTGTAATAAACTTCAGAAAAGACAATTATTGTTTGATTCTTTCTATGCGTGTGTAAATGATTTAAAAAGTATTTGTAAAAAAATTCTAATGTTTCGATAAATTCTTATGACTTCATGTTTAGCATTTTCATGTTCAACGTTTAGCATGTTTTGTTTTAGCTACTTTTAGTAGATACAATCAATGAACAATAAGACTAAGAAAAAAGAAATATTGCATATAAATTGGTCTAAACGGGGGAAAAAAAACGTGAAAATTTTTTTTTATAGTTATTAAAGTTTTATAGAATAGAAGGTTAAAAATATTTTGTTATTCAAATACCAACTTTACAAAAGATACTTATCTAAAAACTTTATACATAAAATATATATATGTTCTTGGGAAGTTAACTAAGTTATGGATAAACTTGAAATGATATAAGAACTCAGTTTAAGTTTAACTTCAAGTCGATTGAAGTTAAAAAAAGTTACAATCAACATCAGTAAAAACTTTCAATATTGAGATGTTGCTGCTTTGGTATAAAATAATATTGAAACTGAGTACAGTTTAAATTTAAAAGTGTAATTAACTTTAATTTTAGAGTTACTTTTAGTTGCTATAAACAACTTAAGTATTAACAGGTAAAACCATATATATATATTTTAAGTAGGTAATGCGATCAGATATTTTAAACAGGCAATTTTTAGCTGTTCTTATTTCTAATTAGACCTTAAACGTCATTTAATGCTACACTAGTAATATAGAAAAAAAAAATTTACACTCAGAACAATGATGAAATATGAAAAATGCAAATAAGCTACAAACCTTTTCTTAGAAGGATTGATAACAGCATTTAAAAACTTGCCAACTGAAGTTTTAAGTTATAAAAAACATCGTCTTTAAACAAATTAAGTAAATTAAGAAAAACTTGTATTTAAAAATATATTTTATGTGTAACAGTACTGAGTATTTTGGTAATACTAAAAGCCATTTTAAAATGTACCTTGAATGTTTTATGACTGCAGAAATAAGAAAATCAAACTTAAATGAACGTATAGTAGACATATTTTTGACCGCTTTTTTTACTAAGAAACTTTCAAATGATAAACAGTTAGGGTAAGAGTTAGATGAAAACGAAACTAACGATAACAAGTTGTAAGTCTTCAAATATTTTTTTAGAGTTTTTTTAAAACCACGTGATTTAACTATTTTAAACTATTTATATTAGATTAACAAAGAATGGTATTTTTAGCAGAAATGTCATCTAAAGCAGTACAGATTTTGATGATATACAAGTACTTAATACCTTATTTACCCTCGTTGAAATTGTAATTAATCGTATAGAGACACCTTCTGTTTGAACTATAAAAGTTTTGTTTGGGAAGTATTTTCATTGTAACAACTGCATTTCGTTTACTGTTGAATTTTAAGTATACTTAAAGTTACCGTTTGAGTCTAAATAATTTGACTTTTTTAAGATCTAAAAGTTAAGTATTAAACTTTGGTTCTAACTATAATAGATAAAGAAAGCAATTGCGTTATTCTTATAATTAATAATGTATTATAATTCTTAAAATCAATGTCTTAAAATTGAAATTTAAGTTTTTTGTAAACTTAAACTTATTTTATTAAGAACTAAGTTCAACACCTCTCGTCGAACGATTATATTTAGGACATAACGTCAATATTAGTGTTTAGAAATTTTCTTGTTGGTTAGCCAGGTTTAGCAGAAGAAGGTTTTGTAAGCCTCTAAAATAATATAGGAAACGTTTTTAAGAGATTGTCCTATAAAAACCTAAGCTTTTGTTAGATGATCATTTTTTATTTGAAAATGAATGATGAAATTTTAAACCAACTTTAATTAAAGAACACATACTTCAAATATCTTTTCATAAAATATTTTTAAGCTAAAAAATATTCAGACCGTTCATTGCCCACCCCTGGTCTTTACTGACTGTCAACTTTACAGCTATAATCTCTAGCAGCAACATCTGGTCCTCTAATATCATGGTTCTTTTTCATTTTTGAGTTATAACTATGAGGTGCTACTTCTTGGGAGAGATAGCCATTGATAGCAGTAATTCGCATCAGTAGCATCCTTTATTTAAGATGGTTGCTGATTATATAAAAATGTCTTCAAAAAATTTAAAATACAAGTTTCTTTACCCCATTTAGTAGAATGTAAATTCAAGGTGAAAATGTATTGTAGTACTGTATAATTTCTAAAAAAAACATACTTCATAATATAAAAAACTTAAAGTAGTAATGCAATGAGTTTATTTTTGTAAGTAATAATTACTTCAAATCTTCAATTAATTTTTTGAGCTTTGAAATAGCTGCAAATCCTTCTTTTTCGTTATTTCCTAAATTATAAGTAAATGTCTACTGTATATTTTTGTACCTTCCCTGTTCTTGTGTTTATTAATGTAAAATAAATGTCTGAAAATTAGTTCATCTGAAAAAATGTTCAAGCTCTGAAAACTACATGGTTATTGTCGCTTGATAAAGACACATGACCAAAAATTATACATAGCTTGTATAGGTTCCAAAAAAAATTGTTAGGCTTCGAGTTGGACCCGTTCAGTTATTATTCATCAAAATGTTAGCATTCCCCAAATACATCAAACTGTTGTTTTGACCTGAAAGTACAT
The DNA here is from genome assembly GCF_965202585.1 of Thalia democratica. Taxonomy (NCBI): domain Eukaryota; kingdom Metazoa; phylum Chordata; class Thaliacea; order Salpida; family Salpidae; genus Thalia; species Thalia democratica. The sequence goes on from NW_028139284.1 coordinate 64,905, forward strand.
TTCTTCCCTATCACCACATATTGCTCACAGAAACAATCTGATAAAAATATTAGAACTTTATGCAAAGACTGAGAATTTTTGTCACACAACGGAACCTACTCAGCTGGTGAGACGAGTCATCTTACTGATCAATTTAACTTTTTGACCAAACAAGCTCTGAAAGCTACATGGTTGTTGTCGCTTGGTAAAGACACATGATCAAAGATAATACAATCTACGAGTATAGATTTCTAAAAAAATTAATAGGCTTATGCGGTTACAAAATAACGCCTGAACTGAAGTTTCTACTATGTTACCACATTGTACTAAAAGAGTTGAATGAAATAATTGGACAAAACTATTCGGAATTTATGCAGAAACTAGAGGTTTTGTGCTACAAAAAACCTACATCTCAGTTTAGTGACACAAGATAAATCATCCTTCTCAACATTATTATACAAGTTTAGATATTATACTCAAAGTTCTTACGAACAGTTACCTTGAGTATACATTAAGCTTTCTGAAAAAAGCTGCTACTCATTTTAAAAGTAGTTTGTTTTTAGTAAGGTAATACATTTTTAAATGTTTTTAAGTTATCAAAAACATAATTCACTGCTACTTTAAATCTGTTATGTAACAAATAAAGTTATTAACAATATTTTTTGTTGTGTATTTTTCCAACATGTATACTTTTATTTTTAGGTTGTTCATTACTTTTACTTCAAAGTTTTATAATATTTGTAAATATATCAAGTTCCAGGCTAAATAGCTACACTTTTTAAATGTGTACATGTTAGTAAACAAGTCACCGACGAAATTTTCATTTAATGTTTGATAGGGTTGCCACTCCTTGAATAAAAAAAGATTGAATAACAAAAAACTAGTGTGAGTTATATTAAACTTTCCTGAGTTTTTTAAATAATATAACGAGACAAAAAATTCAGAAAATTACTGCTGAATAAGCCAAAAATACCAAGGTAGTAACATAAGGACTTAGAAAAACAATACTTTTCATATATGAATTAAAAAAAAAACTTTTACCAAAACAAAACCAAACAAGCCTTTAAATAAATTTTAAACTAATTGAGTAGCCGGAATGTGTGGCACTTAAAGTTTAATTCTAATAACAGTTGAAAAAAAAACGAATATGCTCAAAAAAACTTGGTCAAAGGAGCTCGGTTTACGAAAAGACCACCAAGTTATCAATTTGATAGAAATATTTTATTTTCAGAGTTTTTTATAAACAATACACAATTCACCGTTTTCTCCTTAAAGCTACTTAAGTTGAGAACTTTCAATTGTTTAATTTAGAAACAAATTACAATATCATTTGATAAAAAACTACTAAATTACCAAAAAGTAAAAAACTTAGTTTGGTATAAAAAGAAGCAACTTAACAAACAAAACTAAAACCAAAAAGATACGTTTTATGAAAAAGACAATTTTGAAAGTTTCTTTAGATAACTTTAAACTTCAAAATATAATCAGAGGAATTAAAAAAAAAAAACAAAACAGATTTAAATTTATATCTTCTCATAGTCTGGTTTTCTGAATTTCGATTTTCCCGTGGATCAACTTCAATGATTGACTCTGCGAATAAAAATTCGTTTTTATTTATTAACCAATTTAAACAAATAAACAAGTTAATTTCTGTCAGTAACAGGCAATTAGTAAACAAAGTGTGTTATAGAAAATAAAAATACAAAACTTGTAAAAAATTTTAACAGCAATGTTAATTAATATTTTAACATAATCTAATTTTGACATAAAACTAACAAGAAAACACATTTTTTTCAAGATTTTAACACAACTTAAACATTTACTAAAGAAAACTTGAAAACTACAAATGTTAACGACTTTAAAATAATCATACTTAAACACAAATTCTAAATCATTTTGTCGGAACTTAACAAAACACTCCTAATTGTATTATGAGTGCTGTATATTTATTTGAATCATTAAAGTATGAAACATCGCCATAAGTAAACTACTATAATAGCACTAGATGAAAGTACTTATGAACAAAACCTAGAAACTAAAACGCTAACTAATTTTTATGCACTTTAACTTTTTTTTAGTATTGTGTAACTCATAATTGAAATATTGCAATCTTTTAAATACTCTGGTAAACTTTAAACTTTTACAAAAATTTTTATTATTAAAATATTTTGTGTTTAAATTATATAGTTACATTTTCAAAAATATGTAAATAATTAAAAACAAAAGGAATATATTTTATTATAGTAAATACTTTTAACTTGAATACAACTCACCACAACTTTATAAAAACTTTCAATTAAAGTATATGCTCATTAACACAACTTGTGTACCTTGAAAATAAAAACTCTTTTTAAACTATTTTATTAAAGTATTAAGGTTAGAAAAAATATTAACTTATTTTAAAAATACAGTTTGAAAAGAATAAAAATATTGTGTAAGGTAGTTTTGTATGAACTTGCAAACCTTATATAAACCATCGATTTTGTTTGAATGCAACACATCTTGGACAGAAATGTAATGCACAGAAGTTCACATCTGGTAGTTGGTTCACAAATCTGGTAATAATATAAACTTAATAAATTTTACAACTCATGATTGTATTAAACATTATACTAGTTTTTATAAAAGCAATATTAAAACTTTTAAGTGAAACTTTGACCTTTAAGTAATTAATTGAACATCATATTTAAAATTACTAAAGTTTAGATTAAAAGTTAAACGTTTACTTCAACAAATACGCAGTTTTATAAAGCGTCGTTCCAGACTTGACACAAATACTTTTTTGTTTTATATATGAACATTGTGTGTCTTTTTATTAACAACGATTTTAAAAATCATATGTTTTAGAAAAAAAGTTTTTTTAATCATTATTATATCAAAAAAGCTTTTTTAAAAACAGTAAAAAAAAATTACAATTTACAAATTTATTATAGATGAGTTATTTAAGTTCGTTTTATTTTTTAAACTGTTTTAGAAGTCGCAAAATCCATATTTAAACTTCCTATAAAGTCAGCAAAAGAATCAAATAAATAAATAAATGTTTTCACTTTGCAACTGAAAACTTTTGGCCAGAACGCCAAGATTATAGAGCATATATTGCTTCAAACTAAATAAAATAATTACTTCTACAACAAAACTTTTGACAGCTGGCGCGCAGCTCATTGAAAATAAAGTATTTGCATAAAACACAATTGGATGTTTAAAAATCAAAAAACAAACTATGAAAGATTAAGCCCATTTTCTTTTACAGGGCTGCCTTTGGTTTTTTGGAAATTTCTTCCAGGTTTTTAAATAAAAGGTAGTATATAAACATTGAATAGATACTGTAAAGCTACTTTGAATGGATTTTTTTATAAAAAAAATATGATGATGACAACTTTTTTTTTATTAATATGATAGATTTTTTGTTTCAAATCAAAATTATACTACTGAACATGTTAAAATTGTTTATAATTCAAGATTTTTTCAGTTTTTTGTTCAAAATTCCAAGTTGTTTAGACTATATTGTCAAATTCTAGGATTCCAGGTTTTGTGGCAACCCTGTTAATGTTATACCTTAAAATTATGCATCTGTTTTTCAAAAAATCTTTAGGTTATGTATAAAGATATATATGGAAAGATTAACAAACATTGATATATTAAAGTATTAAATATCTCTTTGTAATAACTTTTTAATCAAAATAGGATTTTTAGGTTGAAAAAGCATTAACTTTTTTGAATACTTGAAAAAAACTTTGCAACTTTTATTTTACTCTGTAATTTATTTAAAACAAACTACCTTAGTAGTGGTTACTCATTCATAATTGAGTTGCTACATACAAACAAACTAAATGAAATTGAATGGTAAATTGAAACATTGAAAGTTATTTTTTTAGCTATATTTAGTGAAAACCTTATAACATATTGCCTGATGCAAAAAAAACTCTTCCCATACAGCTTAAAAAAGTTTCTCAGTGAATAAATTTACTTATATCTTAAAATATTTAAGATTGATTGACAAAAAAAGAAACTTCTGTTTAGACATCATGTAGAAAACATATTTTAGATTAAATATAAAATGAGAAAACGAGCAATGTTAAATATTCAAACAATGATTTTTAAAAATCACTGAAACAAAAAACATATCTAACAATCTAAATTAAAATTGTTCTTAGAAAATATACAAGTTTTTGTTACATTTTGGCTAGTAGCTTCTTTTGAAATAAATTTTCAAGTAAAACTTGCAAATATCAAGTCTTTTATGTTGCTTTGAAAGTATTAATGAAGAAATTATTTTGAAATTTAAACACACTAAAGTGAAGGTAAAACCAAAAGAAGGTAACCAATGTAAAAAGTTATTATTTTAAGCTTACATACATGGACAATAAAATTATAGATTACTACTTTTGAAATAAGTAACATTGTGTTATTCAAAAAAGTATATTAGAACTGGCTCAAAATAAAAAAAGTTTTAATTTTTTTTTAGTGTTGTATGAGAATCATTCACAATTATCCTTGTTTCCAGTAAAAATAATTTTAATCCTCTCATAAACATTTAGATTTACATACTTCTCAAAACTTAAACAAATAAATACTGGCTAGCAACATTTTAATGAAGTTTTTACTACATAAGGGTCGGCTGCATTAGTTAGGTTTTGGAAATTTTTTTATTCATAACATAATGCAAATGAGCTAAAGTGATAGTTTAGCATTACATTAATAATATACATACCCCCTAAACCACTTAGCAAAAATATCTTATCTCTAACCCATCTTACCCAAATAAATAAAGAATTAACAGTAAAATTAAAGTTTTAAATTAAAACTTGAAAAAAAGCAAAAAAATAGCCAATAAGCATTGCCTTAGGTTTGCAGCTGTTGCTTTTAAAAGCGCGAAAATGTCTAGTATTTTTAGACTACTTTCAGAATATGTATGAGAATTGGTTTAAAATTAAAACTAGGTTGTTCAAATTTTATCTATCTATAAATGCTTACAACACAAATTAGTGTCATATTTAAACTATCAAATTACCAACTTAGAAAAGCCATGTAGAAATCAGATATCTATTTTTCAAGAAATCCTCCACCATTGATTGCTTTGATGAAAATAATAGGTTTTCTATTTAGCTGGGTGTAAGAAACTATTTAACTTGTACAGGGTTGCCACTTATTTTTTCAAAAAATTTTCCATGTTTTCCAAATTTAAAGGTAAGAAACTGGGTTAAATAGTATAAAAACATTGAAAAGATACTGTAAAGCTACTAAAAATATGATTTTTAATAAAAACATGCTTCATGATGACAAAAAATTTTATTTATATGATATATTTTTTGAGTCAAATCAAAATTTTACTACTGAACATGTGAAAATTGTTAAAATTCCAGGTTTTTGTAGTGATTTTTGTTCAAAATTTTCCAAATTCCAGGTTTTTTTTTCCCAAAAAGTCAAATTCCATGATTCGTGGCAACCCTGACCCGTAGACAAACAATTACAGTAAACACTGTTTTTTTGTTATAATTTATAAATATAAATTTTATTTTTATTATTATTAAGTTTTTATTTAAATGATAATGTTACACTCATCAGTGATTACTTGAACTACTACTAATACCAAATCTCCATGTAATCGGAAATAAGTCCAGGAACTATAAAGACCACCAAATCATTATTTATGAGATATAAATGAAACAAATACAGCTAGATACTGCTATCTAAAATATTAGCTCACAATTATTTAAATAGCTACTTATACTTGGTTAGATATATCACACCTCACAACTAACTTTTTTATTACACATTTTAACAAATTATATGTGGCAATTAATTTATAAAAAATAAAGCCAAACCTCACAAAACAGAATTGTTTAGTGACACTCGAATGTTCTTTTTAACAATTAATATTGACTCATGTAGGCTGGCTTCGGCTTAAATGATTAATTTTTGTAGACGCGGAATTCTCTTGATGAAGTCTGCAATTAAGTTTAAATGAAATTAAATAATGTGTTTAGACCAAATATAAATTGCTATATAATATAGTGATTAGAATATTCTTGTTGAAAGAATTTATTTCAAACCTTTTAGCAAAGATTTTTAACTTTATAAAGGATTTCGATTTCAAAGTTAATTTTTGTTTTTAATGAAACTTTAATAATTTTTTAAGTCAACATTCAAAATAATTTAAATCAGACTTACAATTAAAAGGGACCATGATATTGGTGACTGTTTGTTGAAAATCACTTGAAATGAAAGAACCGCTTTCAAACTCTATAGCAAAGGTGTACAACTTTATATATGATCTCTACTTTGAAATTTGAGAAATTTTGATATATAATGGTATTAATAATTCTCAATGGCTACAAACAAAGTATTTTATATCATACTAACAATTAGAAGTAACCATGATACTGGTGACTGTCTGTTGAATATCTTTCAGTTGGTATTCTCTTCATTACACACAACAGATCAAGTTGGCAGGGAAA